>NW_026868321.1:99691-214920 GCF_020745735.1 Hemiscyllium ocellatum
TTGTCCTCCTGACTACTGCCTCAACCTGCAAGCTTACCTTGAGAGAACCCTGTACTAGAACTCCCAATTCCCTTTGCACTTCAGATTTGAATTTTCTACCCAATAAAAAAAAGACCATGCCTCTATTCTTCATGCCAAAGTGAATGACCACACACTTTCCAACGTTGGAATGCATCTGCCATCTCCTTCTTCAGTCTCTCTGCCTCCTCAATACGGCACAGTCCATCTGCCCATCTATGAATCGTCTGCAATCTTAGCCAGAGTACACTCAGTTCATTATCTAGATTATTAAACGTAACAAGTAAAAAGTTACGATTCCAGTACTGAGCTTGTAAATCACCACTTGTCACCTACTGCCATCCTGAGAAGGACTTTCCATCCCCACTCTCTGCTTTCTGGCAGACAGACAAGCTTCCATTCATGCTACTAACTTGCTCGAAACACCACGGACCCGAAACGTACTCAGTCATCTCCAGTGTGACTCCTTGTCAAAGGCCTTCTTGAAATCCCTGTTGATAACATCCATTGCTGTGCGTGATCAAGCCTGCTCATTTCCTCTTCAAATAATTCCAACAGATTTTCAAGCATGATCTTCCCTTGATGAAACCAAAGTGATTTTGCCCTATTTTTACCAAACACATTTGAAGTATTCAGAAACCTCATCCTTCACAATGGATTCCAGGATATCTCCCACGACCGGTTTAAGCTATTAATTGTGGATTTCTTTTTGTCTTTTTCCTCACTCCCTTGTTACAATGGGGTGTCACGTTAGTGGGTTTCCTGTGTTCTGGGATCGATTCCTTACTCTAGTGATTCTTGAAAGATCACCACTATCCTCTCCAATCTTTTCTATCTGGGGTTGTAGTCCATCGGTCCAGGGATTTAACCCACCTACAGGCCATTCAGATTTTTCTAGCATGCTATCAATACTGGTGGCCAGCATACTCAGCTCTGGCACTCACTATCTTCAATGTTAAGGTATTACTCATATCTTCCACAGTGAACTAATTTTTCAGTCCTCAGCATTTCTTATTTACCACTACGACTTCTCCAGTATCATTTTGCCAGCAGTCCAATGTCACTTTGCCTCTCTTTTGTAATTTATATATTGAAAGATGCTCGAACAGACTTTCTTTATATTAGTGGCTCGTTTACCCCCACTATTTAATAATCTCCCTCCTTAGTTTATTTGTATTTTGCCCTCTGTTTTGTCTTTGTTAGCTTGTCAATCCTTGGTTTCCCACTGACCCTCGCCACATTATATGCATTTTCATTTACTTCTATGCTGTCCCTGACCTCACTAGTCAGCGATGGTTGCCTCATCCTCCTGTACCATGCCTTTTTTCCTCAGGATAATTCTCTGCTGCATCCTGAATTACCCCAAAAATCTCTGTCATTGCTGTTCCTCTGTCTTTCCTTCTGGGCCCGTCTCCCAGTTAATTCTACCAGCTCCTCTTCATGCCTCTGTAATGCCTTTATTCAGCTGTAATACCATTACCTCTGATTCTAACTTCTCCATCTGAAATTGCAGAGTAAATTCAATCATATTATGATCACTGCCTCCTATTATTTCTTCATTAAAGCTCCCTCATCTAATCTGCCTTCACAAGCTGCGACAAAAAGCCATCTCATAGACATTCCACAAATCCTTTTCCTGTAAAACAGTATCAAACTGAATTCCAGTCCACCTGCATAATGAAATCCCACATGGATCACTGTAAATTTGCCTATCCTACAGATGTTTCTATCTCCAGGTGTATCGTGCACCCAGATCCTGACTACTGTTTGGAGTCCTGTACATAACTTCAATTGCATTTTTTCACCTTTTTGATTCCCCAATTTACCGACACAGATTCTACACCATCGGATGTTACTTCATTTCTTCTAATTGATTCAATTCCATTTCATATTAATGAGAACCATCTGTCATTCTGCCCACCTGCCTATCATTTCGACACGATTGATATCCTTGAATATTCAGCTCCCAATCCTGATCCTCTTGCAGTGACGTCACTGTGATGCTCACCACGTCATACCTGCCAAATTGTGTACATGCGTCACAAGCTTATTTACATATTTCTCTTCCACTGCTTGCTTTCAATATTAACAGTTCAGTTCTGTATTTAACCGTCCCTCTTCTTATTGTCATTTGTTTGTCCAGCCCGTTGGTACCTACACGAACCCGTGGCCACTGAATCATTCCCCTCCCACTCCAAGTGCATCTGCACCCCAGTTGACATATCCCAAGCTCAAGCACCCAGGTAGGCAACCACAACCTTCAGGACTCTCAATCCTGGTCACAGAGAATACTATCTATGCCTCTAACTGCACTATCCGCAACTATCCATAATTTGGGCAACATAGAACATAGAACAATACAGCACAGAACAGGACCTTCAGCCCATTATGTGTGCCGAACATTTGTTCCTAGCTTAAGCACCTATCCATGTACCTATTCAATTGCCGCTTAATAGTTCACCAATGATCCTGACTCTGCCACTGCCACAGGCAGCGCATTCCATGCCCCCACCACTCTCTGGGATAAAGAACCTACCCCTGACATTCTCCCTATACTTCCACCTTTCACTTTAAAATTTATGTCCCTTTGTAACACTCTGTTGCACCCGTGAAAAAAGTCTCTGACTGTTTACTCTATCTATTCCCCTGTTCATCTTATAAACCTCTATCAAGTCACCCCTCATCCTTCGCCGTTCCAATAAGAAAAGGCTAGCACTCTCCACCTATCCTCATACGACCTATTCTCCATTCCCAGGCAACGTCCTTGTTATCTCTATGCACCCTCTCCAAAGCTTCCACATCTTTCCTAAAGTGAGGCGACCAGAACTGCACACAGACTGTACTCTAAATGTGGCCTTATCAAGGTCCTGTACAGCTGAAACATCACCTCACGACTCTTGAATTCAATCGCTCTGCGAGACCGCTAATACACCAAAGGCCTTCTTACAAGCTCTATCCACCTGAGTGGCAATTTCAAAGAGCTATAAACATAGACTCCAATATCCCTCTGCTCCTTCACCTTACTAAGAACCTACCGTTAACCCTGTATTCTGCATTCTTATTTGTCATTCCAAAATGGACAACCTCACATGACAGTGTTGAACTCCATCTGCACTCCTCAGCCCAGCTCTGCATCATATCTAAGTCCCTTTGCAGCTGACAACAGCTCTCCTCACTATCCACAACTCCATCAATCGTCATATCGTCTGCAAATTTACTGACCCATCCATCGACTCCCTCTTCCAAGTCATTAATAAAAATTACAAACAGCAGAGGCCCCGGAACTGATCCATGTGGAACTCTACTTGTAACTGGGCTCCAGGCTGAATATTTACAATCTACCACCACTCACTGACTTCAACCAGTGAGCCAGATCTCTATCCAGCTAGCCAAATTTCACATTATCCCATGCCTCCTGACTTTCTGCATAAGCCTACCAAGAGGACCCATATCAAATGCCTTACTAAAATCCATGCTCTACCCTCAAACACATGATTTGTCACCTTCTCAAAGTATTCAATAAGACTTGTAAGGCAAGACCTACCCCTCACAAATCCGTGCTGGCTGTCCCTAATCAAGCACTGTCTTTCCAGATACTCATAAATCCTATGCCTCAGTACCCTTTCCATTGCTTTGCCTACCACCGAGGTAAGACGAACTGGCCTGTAATTCCCGGGGTATCCCTATTCCCTTTTTGAATGGGGGCACAACATTCGCCACTCTCCAGTCCCCTGGCACCTCCCTATTGACAGTGAAGACGATAAGATCATTGCCAACGGCTCTGCAATTTCCTCTCTTGCTTCAAAAATAATCCTAGGATATATCTTGTCGGGCCCGGGGGAATTGTCTATCCTCAAATTTTTCAAAACGCCCAACTCACCTTCCTTCCTACCTTACGAGTATCTCCTCTAGCTTACCAGTCCGTTTCATACTCTCCTGTTCAACAATGCGGTCCCTCTCATTTGTAAATACTGAAGGAAAGTACTCATTCAAGACCTCTCCTCTCTCTTCCAACTCAGTACACAGTCTCCCACTACCGTCCTCGATCGGACCTCCTCTCGTTCTCGTCATTTGCGTGTTTTTCACATACGCATAAAAGGTCTTGGGTTATCCTTGATCCTACCCGCCAAAGATTTTTGATGCCCTCTCTTAGCTCTCCTAATCCCTTTCTTCAGCTCCCTCCTGACTGTCCGATATTCCTCCAAAGCTCTGTCTGAACCTTGTTTCCTCATCCTTCTATAAGCCTCCTTCTTCCTATTTACTATCTATTCAACCTCCCTCGTCAAACAAGGTTCCCTCACACGACCATCACTTTTCTGCCTGACAGGTACATACATATCAAGGACACGTCGTATCTGTTCCTTGAAAAAGTTCCACATTTCAATGACATCCTTCCCTGACAGCCTATGCTCCCAACTTATGCTCCTCAGATCCTGTCTCGCAGCATCGTTTTTACCCTTCCCACAATTGTAAAACCAGCCCTGTTGCACGCACCTACCTCTCTCCAAAACCATGGTGAAAGTCACAGAATTGTGGTCACCATCACCAAAATGCTCACCCACTAACAAGCCCATCACTTGTCCCGGTACTTTACCAAGTACCAAATTTAATATGGCCTCCCGTTAGGTCGGACAATCTACACACTGAATTGGAAAAGCTTCCTGGAGACACTGCATAAATACCGCTCCGTCCAATCAACTTGATCTACAGAACTTCCAATCAATATTTGGGAAGTTGAAATCGCCCATGACTACTACCCTGAGGCTTCTGCACCTTTCCAAAATCTATTTCCCAATCTGTTTCTCCACATCTCCGCTGCTATTGGTGGGGCGGGGGGGGGGGGGGTCTATAGTAAACACCCAACAAGGTGATTGCTCCTTTCCTATTTCTGACTTCAGCCCATATTACCTCCAAATGCAGATCCCCCTCGAACTGCCTTTCTGCAGCCATTATACCATTTCTAATTAGCAACGCCACACCCCCTCCTTTTTTTACCACCCTCCTTAAGCTTACTGGAACATCTGTAACCAGGAACATCCAACAACCATTCCTGTCCCTCTTCTATCCACGTTTCCGTGATGGCCACAACACTGTACTCCCAAGTACCAATCCATGCCTTAAGTTCACCCACCTTATTTCTGATACTCCTTGCGTTGAAGTATGCACACTTGAACCCATCTCTGTGTCTGCAAGTATTCCCTGTCAGTGCTACCTTCTCCACAGCCTCCCTACATTCTTGGACATAGTGAAAAACAGCTAACCTACTTTATGGACGACACGTCCGGATCCCATCCCTCTGCCAAATAAATTTAACTCCCCCCCCACCTCCAGAACCGTGCTAGCAAACCTACCTCCCAGGATATTGGTGCTCTTCTGGTTCAGGTGCATCTCGTCCTGCTTGTACAGGTCCCAACTTCCCCAGAATGCAGTCCAATTGTCCAAACACCTGAATCCCTACCTGCTACAACATCCTCGCAACCACGTGTTCAACTTCACTCTCTCCCTATTCCTTACCTCACTGTCATGTGGCACCGGCAACAACCCAGAGATGACGGTTGTGTGCACAGCAATGCTGCCTCACAGTGATAGGTACTCGGGTTCAATTCCAATCTCGAGAATCTGTATGTGTGTACGTTGTACATTCTTCTCGTGTCTGCATTGGGAGCATTAACTCCTTTCTCTCTCCACAGGATTTCTCTGTATTTGCTTCAGATTTCTACAATCTTCAGTATATTTCCTTATATTTCATGGAGAAATGCAGTAAATGTGGCAGCTTTTGTAAAAGCAGCCATGATTCTCGTGTTCCCTGGGTGTTTAGGAATCTTGCTGAATGCAGTGTCCCTGGATACCATTCCATCTCTTTCAGTCCCTCAGCCCATCCATACTGCATGCAGCCTTTCCTTTGCCAAACCTGGGACTCCTCACACCCCATCGCCTGGCACTGGATACTCCATTCGCAGGACTGTGCACACAACGACACTGGGCACTCGCTCACCCGCTGGGGATGCTGGGGTAAAAACCCTGCCATTGAAAGGAACAGAATAATTACAATCCAAATTAATAGCAAATCAGAGTAAACAGGCTGAATGACATCCATCTGCTCTGTCATTTTGTAGTCTTCTGTTTATCCTCGTCAATCTGCAAATGAATGGTCTATATGTCTACCTTGCAAACAGGTTTTGTGGAGGTTATAGATATCAGATCCTCTGGCCATTGGACTGAGTGAGTAGGCTCCACCTTCCTGGTAAATGAGGTCACACTTACGTTTTTATAATCACGTCTGTCCACTTTAAAGAAAAGGCCTTGCTCGAGTTGTGCTGAAAGGATATTTGAATTTTGGAGACGCTAGAATATGTCACGTATGAGTGAGATTAGGAATAGGAAGGTAGTATAGTTATATACACCGCCAAAAAGCTGGTACCTCTTCTGATATGTGGATGATTGGGATTGCCGACTCGGTAGGATATAGCCAAGAAGGACGGGATGGACCTGAAGTAGCAGCAAGCTTTGATGTGTAGATCTTTGGGTTTCCCGGGTCAATAGGATATACACAAGAAGGACGGGATGGACCTGAACAGGCAGCAATCTCCGATATGTGGATCATTGGGATTCCTGGCTCAGTAGGATTTGCACAAGAAGGACGGAATGGACCTGTACTGGCGGCAATCTCCTGGCAGGCAGGTTTGCTATTGTCACGCCGGAGGGTTTAAACTAGTGTGGCACTGTGGAGTGGGAACCAGAGCAGTCGGTCCACAATACAGTGACTGATGAGGAATTGGAGACTAAAACCAGTGCATCTAAAACCAACAACAAAGCAGGAGAGGGCACTGAACACAATGGGACTGGCAACCTGAAGTGTTATTAGTTTAAGGTGAGGAATATGGCAGGTAAGTACTTGGAGATTGTATGAGTACATATAACTACAATGTAAATATTACCAAGAATTCGTGAGAGAGGGACAAGAGAGCAATCAATGCAGTGGGTCCAGAAATACTTGCTGAATATGCAGTGAGTGGCTGGAGACAGTCGTTTAAAGTGAAATAATTATTCAGCGCTCTATCGAAATTAGACTATGTGTAATGCAAGGTTAAAATTGAAGTGACAAAGGAGGAAACTGGAATTGTCTGTCTACAATCTTTTCTGCTTTACTGATAGTCTTTTGTAATCTCCTGTTACCGGAAAATAGCAGCAGAAAGTACTTCAGGGAAACTCAAACCAAATATCAGGTAAGTATCTAATGTGTTTGGCGGAAGTGTATTTATTTCAATGCAAGGATTATTATGGGTAAACAGTTGAATTTAGAGCCTGAATCCCTACATGGGACTACGATGTTGCAAACATTATAGGGACTTTGCTAAGAAAGAGGCAAGACCGGCTGCTCAACTTTCCAGGGATTTGTTCTTTTAGATGATACAGAGGGGAAGCTAAAAGAGGGGGAGGAGTTGCATTACTAATCAGGGAGTTTGTTACATCTGCACTTAGGACGTATTGGAGGTTCATCTACTGAGGCAACATGGAGAGAGCTCAAGATATGATGGATGCATGTGTTCGGATTGTACTGCAGTCCCTCCAACTGCCACCGAGAAATTGAGGAACAAATATGTCGGCCGATTATGGAGATGTGAGTTGCCATAGTGAGGGATTTTAGCATCCTCAATATTGACTGGGAATCATTTACAGCAAGAGGCTTAGACGGAGTAGAATTTCTTAAGCGCACCCAAGAAAGTTATTTGCAGCGTTTTGTGGATAGTCCAACTACAACATGGGCCATACTGGACCTCGTAGTAGAAAATGAGCATGTCCACGTGACTGACCATTCACTAGAAGATCATTCTAGAAACAGTAATAACGATGCCCTCAGGTTTGAGATAGCTACGATCATGGAATAAGTCAGGATCTTTGGAAGTTAGTAAATTGGAGGAAGGCAAATCCACATCAGGCAGAAGCGAGGGGCTGTTAATTGGAAGGAGCTGCTGTCAGGAAAATCCACATCTTGCATGGTGGGACTGTTCATTAAATCCTGATTTCAATATCGTCTGGTGAATGTCGTCCCAACTGCTCGAATGTCAATCTATTTTGTTTGAACAGATATTTAGAGGATATTGCATGTCAGAAAACAGGAAGTGATAATGAATGACTGTGTACTGTGTCCTTCGCAGGGCCAGCTTGTTTCTCCAGGCACTGAAAGTTTTTATTGTGGATCAGAGAACCTCAGAATTAATACAGCACAGACGGAGGCAATTTAGCCCATCCTACATTCACAACTTCTCCAATTGCACTATCCGAAAGCAGAGAGAGTTATTGGCGATACAGAGAGAGAGAGAGAGAGAGAGAGAGATACAGACAGAGACACAGATAGAGGGAGAGAGAGAGAGAGAGAGAGAGAGAGATAAATAGAAAGAAAGTATGTGAAGGGAAGCCAACAGAGTGGATAGAAAGTGGCGCGACTGACTGAGTGGGAGAAACGGTTGTTAGAAGAAAGTGAACCTGGATAGATCAGGAGTCAGCATGAGGAAAATAGACAGAAGATGGAAATTTTATTTAGATATTCCCCTGGACTGCAAGCCCTTTGTCTAGTGCCATACCCTGTGAGCACTGTGCTGATACTAGCTGTCATCCCAGATCATTTATCTCCAAAAACATCACAGAGCTGGGTTTCTGACAGTTAAACGGAATCCAATAGACCAATTGATTGTTTCCAGGGAGAAAGTGGATTCACTTAAACAGACTGGGCGAACAGCAGCAGGAACTGATAAGCCCCCGAAATACTGTGTGTGGGACTGGACCAGAGAATCTCAGTGAGGAAGATCACTGTCAAAGGGGAAATCAGCATCTCAGCTGTGGGCTGAATACTGATTGATAACGTTTGCACAGCACTTCCATGGTTTTGTAATTCACATTTCAATTTATACAGCTCAAGGTCATGATTGTATTTTACCAATCTTATCTGTTTGTACTTTCCACATTTTTGAATGTACAACAAGTCATTTTGTACCTGTATTTTGTGTTGCATATGCATATTGAATTATGGAGGAAGAAGGGACTTGTTCTGATGGTATGATCTTCATCTGAACAATGCTGGGACCAGAGTCCGAACAAATCACGTAATTAGGGCTGCGGTCAGATCTTTCAACTAATCTTTAGGTTTGGGTGGGATTTCAGTTATAGGATAAATTAGAAATATTGAATTCAAAGAGGAGGTAAGAGTGAAGAACGCAGGAGAATTTAATGAAATCTCGAGCACAGGCACAAATATGACACAGTGTAATGAAAGTGTAAACAATCAAACTTCAAGCACACCGGACAGACTAATGAAACTAAGAGGATGGACAGTAAATACAGGACTGTGAGTGTTATGTCTGCATGCATGCCGTATAAGAAATAAGGTAAATGAGCTTGTAGAGCTGATTGAAATTGGCAGAGACGTGCTGCAAGGGAATCAGGATTGACAGCTGATGCATTCACGAGTATGCATCCTATCGAATAGATAGGTTGAGTCGTGGGGAGTAAGAATGAAAACAAATCAATCGTAAGAATTCTGATCTCCTTGCTATCGGAAGAATATTGTGAAACTTGAAAGTATTCTGAAAAATTTACAAGGATTGGACTATTTGAGCTACATGCAGAAGTTGAATAGCTGGGGTTGTTTGCCTTGGAGCTTCAGAGGATGAGGAGTGACCTTAGAGAAGTTTAAAAAATCACAAGGGGCATGCATGGGATAAATAGACAAATTATTTTCCCTAGAGTGGGGGGAGAACTAGAGGGCATAGATTTAGGTTGAGAAGGGAAAGATTTAAAAGTTACCAAAAGAGCAAGATTTTTTGTCATTCACAGGGTGGTGTATGCATATGGAAACAACTGTGGGAGGAAATGGTGGACACTAGTCCCATTCCACCATTTAAAAGGCATCTGGATGGGTATGCAAAGAGGAGGCGTAAAAAGGATATCGGCCAAATGCTGGCAACTGGGACTAGATTAGGTTGGGTAATCTGATTGGCATAGACGAGTTGGACCAAAGGATCTGTTTCCATTCTGTTCATCTCTCTGACTGTACAGCTCTCTGACTGTACAGCTCTCTGACTGTATAGCTCTCTGACTGCATAGCTCTCTGACTGTACAGCTCTCTGACTGTATGACATAAAGTAGGGTCAGATGGCACAAAATCGGTGTTGGTAGAATTGAGTATCCCCAAAGGTTGAAAAAAGAAATATAGATGTTTAATGAAACCTTTAAAGAGCAGGTGTGCATGCTGGAATGGATAGCGATGGAGGATGCTGATGTTTTGAAACTTTTGTCAAACAGTAAGATTGATAAGTCGCCAGTCCCGGACTAGATTTGTCCTCAGCTGCTTTGGGAAATGAGAAATGCGATTGCTTCGCCACTTGCAAAGATCTTTGCATCCTCACTCTCCACTGAGTCATACCTGAGGACTGGAGAGAGGCAAATGTAATTCCTCTCTTCATGGAAGTAAATAGGGAAATCCCCAGCAATTACTGACCAGTAAATCTCACGTCTGTCATCTGCAAGGTGTTAGAAAGGATTCTGAGAGATAGATTTATGACCATCTGGAAGAGCATGGCTTGATTAAATGCAGTCAACACGGTTTTGTGAGGGGAAGGTCATGCCTCACGAATCTTATCGAGTTCTTTGAGGATGTGAATAGAAAAGTTGATGAGGGTCGAGCAGTAGATGTGGTGTATATGGACTTCAGCAAGGCATTTGATCAGATTCCCCATGGTAGGCTCATTCAGAAGGTCAGGAGGATGGGATACAGGTGAGCTTCGCTGTCTGGATTCAGAATTGTCTGGCCAGCAGAAGACAGCGAGTGGTAGTAGAAGGAAAATATTCTGCCCGGAAGTCAGTGGTGATTGGTGTTCCACAAGACTCTGTCCTAGGGCCTCTACTGTTTGTAATTATTATTAATGACTTGGATGAGGGGATTGAAGGATGGGTCAGCAAGATTATAGAGCAAAGGCTGGAGGTGTCGATGACAGTATAGAGAGGGCTGTTTTAGGCTGCAGCGGGACATTGACAGGATGTAGAGATGGGCTGAGAGGTGATGGATGGATTTTAACCTGGATAAATGCGAAGTGATGCATTTTGGCAGGTCGAATTTGAAAGCTGAATACAGGATAAAGTATAGGATTCTTGGTAGTGTGGAGGAACAGAGGGATCTTGGTGTGCAGGTACATAGATCCCTTAAAATGGCCACCCAAGTGGACAGGGTTGTTACGAAATCATATGGTGTTTTGGCTTTCATTAACAGGGGGATTGAATTTAAGAATCGTGAGATCTTATTGCAGCTCTGTAAAACTTTGGTAAGACCACACTTGGAATATTGCATTCAGTTCTGGTCGCCCTATACAGGAAAGATGTGGATGCCTTGGAGCGGGTTCAGAAGAGGTTTACCAGGATGCTGCCTGGACTGGAGGGCTTACTTTATGAAGAGAGGTTGACTGAGCTCGGACTTTTTTCATTGGAGAAAAGGAGGAGGAGAAGGGGCCTAATTGAGATATACAAGATAATGAGAGGCATAGATATACTCGGTAGCGAGAGACCATTTCCCAGGGCAGAAATGGTGAACACGAGGGGTCATGGTTTTAAGCTGGTTGGAGAAAAGTATAGAGGGGATGTCAGAGGCCGGTTCTTTCCACAGAGGGTTGTGAGAGCATGGAGTGCGTTTCCAGCAGCAGTTTTTGAACCGAGGTCATTAGAGACATTTAAGGACTGATGGACATGCATATGGTCACAGAAATTTGAGGTTGCATGCATGAGGATCAATGGTCGGCACAAGATCATGGGCTGAAGGGCCTGTTCTGTGCTGTAATGTTCTATATTCTATGTTCTAGATGGCGTTATGTTCAGTATTCGAAAAAGTAGTCAGGACCTGTATATATACACCAGGAGATAGAAAAGATGCATAGAAAGGCAAAGTCCAGTGGTCATGGAGATTTCCATACACGGGTGGACTGGGAAAATCAGGTTGTTAGTGGTTTGCAGGAGAACTACTTTGAACAATATCTTCGATAGGGCTTTTTGGAGCAGCTTGTGGTGGAGCCCACTCAGGAACAGGGCAATACTGGATTTAGTGTTGTGCAATGAAGCACACTGTTTTAGAGAACTTAAACGAAGGAACACGAAGGAAGCAGTAATCATAATATGACTGACTTTATTCTGCAATTTGAGAGGGAAAAGATAGATTGATAGGTAATGGTATTTCAGCTGTATGAAGTCAACTACAGGGGCATGAGGGAGGAGCTTGGTAGAATTGCATGGGATGGGGTTAACATGAAAAACAGTAGAACAACAATGGCAGGAGTATCTGCAAGTAATTCAGGAGACACAACAGAGATTCTTCCCCAGAGAAAAAGAAGGATAGTGTAGGGGAGGATGAAGCAACCATAGCTGGTTAGGTTACAAATCACACAATACCAGGTTATAGTCCAACATGTTTAATTGGAAGCACACTAGCTTTCAGAGTACGGCACCTTCAACAGGTATTTGTGTAGGAAGTCAGGGACAGAAGAGCAAGCATATAATGTGACGAAGGGCAGCGGAAAACCAGACGATTTGGAAGCTCACAAAGACCAACAGAGGACAACAAAATAATAAATATGGAGGGAGGAGATTAAATATGAGGATATGTTTACCAGTTAAATCAAGGAAAGTTGGAAGATATTTTTAGATATAAAAAGGGCAAAGGCGAGACAAAAGTGGAGATTGGGCTGCTGTAACATGGCACAGGACAGACAGTAGTGGAGAACAAAGAAATGGCAGAGGACACGAATAAATTCGCAATCGTTCAAGAATGTGAAGGGGCAAAGCTCAGTATGCCATCACCAAGGCAAATAGGGTAGAAAAGCTAAATGGGCTGAAGGTGGATAAATCACCTGGACCAGAATGACTACACCACAGAGTTTAAAGAGAGAAAGCTCAGAGGTAGTGGAGGACTGAAATAACGCTAATGTGAAATCCATGTTTACAAAGGGAATAAGGCAGAAGACGGAAAATTACAGACCAATTAGCCTAACCTCAGTCGTGTGTAAGATCCTGGAACCGATCTGGAAGGATAATATTTTTGAATATTTGGAGGTGTATAGAAATATTGGGCAAAGTCAGCATGGTATCATCAAAGGGAGGTCATGCCTGACGCATTTGCTTGAACCTTTTGAGAAAGTAACGATCAGCTTCGACCCAGGAGGGCCAATGGATACTCTTACCCGGACCACAAGAAGGCTTTTGGCGAGTTCCACACAGAAGACTATTGATTAAGATAAGGGCCCATGGTGACAGAGGCAAAGTGCTAGCATGGATTGAAGTTTGGCTGTTTGGCAAAAAGCAGGTAGTGTGGATAAAATGGTCCTTCCCAGGATGGCAAACGGTGGCAAAATGTATTCTGCAAGACTCAGTGTTCGGACAACTTTTCACATTGTGCATTAATGATCTAGATATGGAACGGAGGCCATTCTGGCTAAGTTTGCAGACATTATAAAGATATCTAGAGGGACAGTTAGCACGCAGGAGGCAAAGAAGCTGCAGAAGGACTTGTACAGGTTAGGAGATGGGCGAAGCAGTGGCAGATGGAGTAAAACATGCGCTAGTATGAGGTCATGCACTTTGGTATGAAGAAGAGAGGCACGGGCTATTTTCTAAATGGGGAGAAAATTCAGAAACCTGAAATGCGAAGAGACTTGGCAATCCTAGTCCATGCTTCTCTCACGGTAAACTTGCAAGTTGAGTCAGTAGTTAAGAAGGTAAATACAATGAAGGGATTTATTTCGAGAGGAATTGAAGTTAAAAGCGGGGAGTACTTACAAGGTACTAAAACGCTCTGGTCAGGCCACATTTAGATTTGGGTCCTATATCCCAGCAGATGTGTACTGCCCCTGGAGCGTGTTCAGAGGCGATTCACTGGATTGGTCCCAGGAATGAAAAGCTGAACATACGATGAACGTTTGAGGGCCTGGTTCGATACTCGAATGACCTGGACAGAGTAGATTTTTGGAAAATGTGTCCATTCGTAGGTAAGACTAGGATCCGAGACACAGCCATAGATCACAGCGAAGACCTTTTAGAACAGAGATAACGAGTAACTTCTTCAGACAGAGCATTGTGAGTCTATGGAATTCAGTGCCTCAGAAGGCTGTGGAAGCCAAGTCATTGAGTATATTTAAGACTGATTAGGATAGGTTTTCGACTGAAAAGAGGATCAAAGGTTACGGGGAGAATGGGTTTGAGAAATTTATCAGCTTTGACTAATGTTTGAGCAGACCGGATTGAGCTGAATGGTTTAATACACAAAGAGAATGATTTACTAGAACACCAACTGTAGCGAGGATGGGATAGTAACCACCTTGAGTAATCCAAAGGATATCTTCGTTCCGTGATGTTAATGATATCCAAGGCTGAGAAAGGTATTCAAATACCCTTGGATAAACTCCTGTTGATTGATGGAATATTCCAGTCAAATGTTCTCAGATTCTGATCCATTGTCTTCTGACCCCCTAGTGGAGAGATTGTGGCTGATTCAGATTAAATTTAATTTCGTCAACGTTTCTTGATACCATCTGGAGCAACTCCGGCCTTGATATCAGGATCGGTCACTCTTACATGAGCTGCTGCGTTCACCTCTTTTGAACATACAAATAGGTTATTGTGTATGTTAGGGGAGTGTAACCTTCTCACAGAGAATAGTGAATGTCAGAAATGATCTGGTCAAGAGAGTTCCGGGAGCTATATCACTGAAAGTATTTACAGATGAGGTTGGTGGGTTTTTGACCTGCCATAGAATTTAGGGATGTGAAGAATCGGGAAATAAAGCCGAGTTGATAACAACAGTGGATCATCCATAATCTTATACAATGGCACGGCAGGCCTGACCATCCGAATTACCATCTGATCCTGATCCTTATGTTCTCATATTCTGTAATTAGAAAGTTAATGGTTGCAATTTTCCTGAGCATTCCGTTATTGGACATTGCAGTCAGAGAGAGCAAAGCATTTTCTGAGTCATCTCTGGGTGAGGTACGGGGACTGTATTCACAATGAATCTGGGTCTGCACCATGACCAACAAACGAAGTACAAGTTGCAGAGAGGAGACACTCTTTCAATAGTTCAGAGGCGTCTTTTGAGCCCAGCCTGGGTTTTGAATAAACAGTTTTCAACCCACGCCAAACTGTGTGTGACAATTGTGAGGGACAGAAGTAGATCGCGTCTTATGGTGGATCAGGTATTTCGAGCGAGTGGCCTGCATCTACAACTGTGCAGGAGCTATGAGGGGCTGAATGGAATATAGGAACATCGGACTGAGGAGTGGGAGTGAGCCATTAGGCACTTTGTCTTGGCTATGTCGCGCACTAAGATCGTAGCTGATCTGAGTGTGGTCTCAGCAGTACTTCTTCTGTACGTGCACCATTTTCCTACATTTACTTGTCTATCAAATATTTAACAGACACAACTTTGAATAAATGTAAACATCCAGGCACCACAAACTTCTGGGGAAGGGGATTCCCACTTGAATAGCCCTTTTAGAATTTGTCATTCGTGGTCCAATCAATGTTGAAGGGTCAGTGTTTCCTTTTGTAGTCAGACTGCTCCACTGTTTACAACAGATTTCAAA
Organism: Hemiscyllium ocellatum; assembly: GCF_020745735.1. Taxonomy (NCBI): domain Eukaryota; kingdom Metazoa; phylum Chordata; class Chondrichthyes; order Orectolobiformes; family Hemiscylliidae; genus Hemiscyllium; species Hemiscyllium ocellatum. The sequence continues at coordinate 115,330 of NW_026868321.1, forward strand.
GTTTGTTGATATAACTAATGATATAAACGTCAGCCTGGCTCATCTTCTACAAAAATGTCAAACACACACACAAACACACACACACACACATCTCAAGACAAAATAGAGAAATGAAAGCCTTCCAGAGTGTCATAATAGTTGAACTCATAAAAAATGGATAGATGATAGACAGTCCCAAATTTATTCTGTCCTCTGAAGTTATTAGACCAGATTCACTACAGTGTGGAAACAGGCCCTTCGGCCCAACAAGTCCACACCGACCCTCCGAAAAGTAACCCAACCAGACCCATTTCCCTCTGGCTAATGCACTTATCACTATGGTCAATTTAGCAAGGCTAATTCACCTGACCTGCACGAGGAAATCTGAGCACTTGGAGGAAACCAACGCAGACACCAGGAAAATATGCAAACTCCACACAGGCAGTCGCCCGAGGCTGGAATCAAACCTTGGACCCTGGTGCTGTGAGATAGCAGTGCTAACCACTGATCCACCATTCCGCCCATTCTGCTCAGGCAAGCTGCTTGCAATGCGATTTCTACCCAGAATAGTTGGATTTAGCTGAATTCCCTTTGCTTCAGATGGTCGGGAGATTCCAATGAATCTCTCAAGAGGAATTCCCTACGACTCATCAGGTAGCGGTGAGTCAGGGCTTTACTGTTGTCAGGTGGAACACAATAACAGAGAGGGATCAATCGGTTGCTGCTTCTCTGACAGGGAACATTGTTCTCCCTCTCTGTGTTGAAACATGCAATCATGTCAACTGAACACCAAACTGGGCCATGTGCGCTCGTTGTGAACATTCTCTGGAATGGATAATAATGGACGATATGCAAGTGCATCATTGCTGTTGTTATACCCAGTGCCTTTCATTAGCAAAAAAAGAAAATTCCTGCTCTATAATTTGATAATATGTAGGTATGCATATGGTTAATTTTTGAAAATCGTTTGATGTCTTCAAAATATCTGTGCGAAAATCACTACATTTTATTCTTAACATTTATTCCATATTTTTGGTGCCCCTGAGAAGAGAAAATATGTATCCAGCTGATTTTTCTCGATATTGTGTATGCTTCAAAAAGATTTCTCATCTAATACCAAAACTGATAATGTTTCAGAACAAAAGGCCTTCACTCCAGGAAAATTTTAACAAAACATTGTTGATAAGCTTCTAAAACAATTATCTTGTTTTTAGGTTAAGGGATCAAAATTGCACATAATGTGTCATATGTGGTCTTAGCAATGCCTGTACAGATGTAGACTCGAAAAATGTGATTCTGGAAAGTAACAACAGGTCAGGCAGCACCCAACGAACAGGAGACTCGATGTTTACGGCACATTCCTGATGAAGGACTTATACCCGTGACGCCAATTCTCCTGCTCCGCGGATGCTGCCTGATTGGCTGTGCTTTTCCAGCCTCACACTGTTCGACTTTGATCTCCATAATCTGCACTCCTCACTTTTACCGGTACAGATGTAGTAAAACATTCCTGATTAAATCTGGTACCCTTTGACAGAAACACAACTATTCCACTTAGCTTCAAATCACTTACTGAAAGTGCAGACTAACTACATATGATTCATGTACCAGGACCACGAATACCGTCTGTATCACAGAGTTCTGTATTCTCTCTCCACTTAAATTGTTTAACATTGTTTTATCCTTCCATCCAAAATTGACAACTCACATTATGCTATATCTGCTGAAGGTTTGCTCACCAACCTCCCTTTGCCTATATCACATTGATGACACATGACATTCATTTGATGGCATACTAGATGACCAGCTTGGTGTTTAAGCTAATTGGGCATTGATATATTCAGTCCCTTCCTCCAGATCTTTGATACAGATATTGATCGTTGATTATCCCATAGTGATCTCTGAGGCACTCCACCAGTTACAGCTTTGTAATGTGAAAATAAGCATTTACATCTTCTCTCTATTGACTGTTAGCAACCGCTTCCTGTGTAGCAGTTCAGGCAGTTTAAATGGCCTGCTGTGCAGTAAAATGTACTCAATGAGCTAAAATGATTCGTTCCATTTTTCTCTGTTACTCGTTAAAGAGGCAGGATGGTCTCCTTCAGTCTCATGGTAACGATAATGACTGGCTGAATGAGGTGGTCCCCTATCTCAATCCCAGCTTCGACGGGTGGATGGAGGGCACAATACATGGGGTTTTGGCAGCAATATATCCCTGTAACAGCATCGAGAGGTGGATTGAGGGATAGGGGCAGCAGTTGACCAGTCAGAATGCTCATGGCTGATCCCATTGTGTTTGACCATCCGTCTCCTGTCTGTTCCCAATAAATATTGGCTGTCCTGTCCAGCAAAGATCAGGACAGTCAGTCGAGCTCAGTCTTGGATATCTTCAAAAACCGAGTCTTCACTGCTCCCTGAGGATGAGAACCTTACAGATAGTACAACACTAAAGTGAAATGGGGCGACCTTATTTCAGTGTGGGACCCGTTATATTAAACTGTGTTAACCTAACATGAAATCGCCACGTCTTTTGAAACACAAGGACAGAATAATTATGCATAGACATAAACCATTCAGCCCTCTAAACCTGTCCAATAGGACCACTGACTCTTTTCAATCAAATATGTATGGAACTCATTCTCTGTTCCTCTCCCAGGAAGAGAATAACTGATAGCATGACACTACACGAGCATTAAAAACGCACAATTAGGCCATTCGGCCCATCGACTCGGAATGCCATTTAATACTGACTTAGAGGTTTCTCAACATCATTTTCCTGACTACTCTCTGTAAGTCTTGACATGCTTGTTCATCAAAAAGTATCTATTCTGTCTTATAAGCACTAGTATCAGTGTCTCTGTGCATCCATATGTGTACTTGTGTGTGTTTGTTCATGTGTCTGTCTGTTTGTGCATTTATGTGCTGACATTGGTTTATCTGTGCATTACCCTGTGTGTTTTACTTGTGCTTATGCCTATTTGTGTATGACTGTCTATCTCCGTATGCCACTACTTGTGTGTGAGTCATAGAATCGTGGATCCCTGCAGCTTGGACACAGGCCCTTTGGACAAAAGTGGTCCGTGCCGACCAAAATGTCCATCCTACTAATTCCATTTCCCTGCCCTTGCCCCTGATCCTTCTAAATCTTTTGTATCCGCGTATTTGTCTAAATGCCTTTTGAACGTTGTTAATGTACGTGCCTCAACCAAACCGCTGTCTGCTAATTCCATATGTGTACCAACCTCTGCATAAAAACGTTGGCGCTCAGGATCCTTTTTGTCTTTCACCTCTAACCTGATGTCCTCCAGACCTTGATTGCCAAAACTGACAAAACGAATGAGTGCATTCACCTTATCCATGCATCTCATGATTTTATACTTTTCTATACGATTTCCCCTCAGTTTCTTACACTCAAAGGAAAATGCTCTGGCCGGTCCAAACTCTCCCTACAACTCAGACCGTTGCGTACTCGCAACATCCTTGTAAATTTCTTCTGTCCTCTTTCCAGTTTAATCACATCCTTCCTATGGCAAAGTGAACAAAACCGAACACAATACTCCAAGTGCATGCCTCACCAGCGTCCTGTCTAACAGAAATATAACTCGTCAACTTCTATACTCAATGCCCTGACTGATGAAGGCCAGTGTGCCAAAAGCCTTTTTCACTGCCCTGTCTACGTACAACTACTTTCAGAGAACCACGAAGCTGAGCTCCAAGGTCCCTCTGTTCCTCTACACTCCTTCAGGGTCTAACATTCATCATGAAACTCCAACCTGAATTTGTCTTTCCAAAATGCAACATCCCACATATATCTATATTAATCTCTATTTGCCATTTCTCGGCCCACTTCCCCAGCTGATAAAAGTCCTGCAGCAATTTCTGATAATCTTTCTCACTGTTCACAGTACTGCCTCTCTTATTGTCATCATCCTAATTACTAATCATGCTTTGTACATACTCATCCAAATCATTGATATAGATAACAAACTGTAATAGACCCAGTACCGACCCCTGAGACACTTCACTAGTCACAGGCCTCCAGTCCAATCAGCATCCTTCGAGTATTAGCCTCTGCTTTCTCCCATCAAGCCAATTGAGTATCCAATTTGGCAGATCCCCCTGAATTCCATGCTATCGAACCTTTCTGAGCAGCCTATTATGTGGAATCTTATCAAAGACCTTTCTGAAACCTAGATATACTTCGTCTCCCAACCTACCACCTTTTGAGGTCCCTTCCTCAAATGAACGCTAAAGAAATATGAGCCACGATACCCTATGCACAAAGCAGTGCTGACTGCTCCTTATTAAACCGTGTCTTTTCAAATGCATGTCTATGTTATCTCTCAGAACCTTCTCAAGGAAATTACTTGTCACATTTGTTAAGCTAACTGGTCTATAGTTTACAGGTTCTTCTTCGCCGCCCTCCTTGAACAAGGGCACAACGTTCACGACCCTCTCGTCTTCTGGGACCTCCCCCATGGACAGCGGTGATGGAAAAAGATCAGCCAGGGCCCCCGCAATATCGTCTCTCGCCTCTTGCTGTGTTCTTGGATCCACCTGTTCAGGACCAGGAGATCTACAGAAAACCTGCAATATCTGAAAAATATGTCTATTTCTTTTGTAGAATCACCAAAGAAAGGGCAAATGACTTCATGGAGGTTAACATAATAAATTAAAGATGATATTAATCATACGAAGTGAGCTCAGAAGAATTTTAGACATTGTGGCAACCAGAGAATTCTCAGAAATTTGTTTGTGTGGAGATTGCATATTCTCCCTGAGTCTGCGTGGGTTTCCTCTTAGTGCTCCGGTTTCCTCCCACAGTCCAAAGAATTACAGGTTAGTTGAACTGGCCATGCTTATTTGTGCAAAGTGTTCATGGATGTGTGGATTAGGCCGCAAAATGTAGAATTGGATGGGAATGGGTCTGGGTGGTTACTCTTCGGAGCGGCAGGGTGGACTTGCTGAACCAAAAGGCCTTTTCCGCACAGTGGGCTTTCAATGATTCTGTGAAAGAAGAACACAAAGACTACATAAATCTACAATCTGTATTGCAAAGAAAACAAGCAGGGTCAAATGTGGAATTTTGTAATCAGGAGAGGAGAGGTTATTGAGGAGAACAGGGAAATGGCCAAGAAAATAACCAGTTCCTTTGCATCTGTCATCACGGAGGAAGATCCATAAAATCGCTGAGTAATACCAAATGACCACATGGAACTTGTGGAACTAAAGACATAAAGTCAATTCAGATCAGTAACAAGGTAATAGTTGACGGCTAGCATAGTAGTATTGCAGCTGGATTAAGCATTGCTAAGTCTGATGAGCCAGTTGTACTTCGTATCAAAATATTAGAAATAAATCAGCAATAGACGCATTTATTGTGCTGTACATGACTGTTTTATTTTCCTGTACATTCTGCCGAGGCTGAAGTTAGTAAATGTGTTTCAAGCGTTGGAGATAAGTGGAAGGGATTCAAGCATCTGCAAAGGGAAGAAGAGATAGTGTGGAGAACTTCAGACCAATTAACTTGACATCTGTAGGTAAACTGATGGAACCTATTATGTAGGATCTGATATTGGATATTTAGACATTATCAGGAACATTGGAGAGAATCAGTATACACTGACAGATTCTGACAGAGTCTTCATATTTGACAGACTTCAGAATGATTTGAACTTGTTTATTGCAAAATAGAAATGGCGTATTTCGATTTTCAGAAGGCTTTTTTTATAAGAACTCATGCAGTGAATTCATAAATAATGTAATGTAAATGGTAATTGGAGTAATATATAAAAGTGAAAAGTTAAAGTCAGGTTCGCCTTCATTTAAGACAATCAGAACATTGTCGGAAGGTCATGCTGAAGCAGTTTCACAGCTTGCTAATGAAACTGTACATAGAGTATTGAGTCCAGTGTTGGTGACCCAATCTGAGAAAGAATATAATGGCCACGGAGGGTGTGCAATGGATATTCTCCAGATTAATCCCTCAGATGGTTAGATTGCCTTATGTGGAAACTCGGCCTGTGTTCTTTACATTTTCAAAGAATGAGAGGTGATCACAGTGAAATTTAGAAAAGTCACTAAACATATGACAAGGTGGAAATAAACAGGATTTTTCTCTGGCCGTCTACTCTACATTTAAGGCAAATTATTGCAGGTAAAGGATAGACAATTTCAGACTGCAATTAGAAGGCAATTCTTCATTTGAAGGGGACTGACTAATACAGCGACATGGAAACCTGCTGGCAGGAAAGATGAAGGAGACTCCCCAAATATTCTACAGGTACGTCAAGTGGAGCAGAATAACCAGGGAAAATGTAGGACTCATTAGTAATTTGCCAAGTTGTATCCAAATCAACTTAGTGGTAGGAGACAGAAGGTCTGCTGGTAGAAATCTGTTTGTTTGACTGGAGACCAGTATCCAATCGTGTACCACAGGGATCAGTGCTGTGTCCCATTTTATTTGTGATTCGGAGATGCCAGTGTTGGGCTGGTTTGGAAAAAAAATTGCAGAACGTGAGATGATAGTCCAACTGTTTATTTAAGCATGACATTTCGAACAGCAAAATCACGCGATGAAGAAGCAGCGCTACGAAAGCATGTCGTGCGAATAAAACTGTTGGATTATAACCTGGTGTTGTGTGATTTTTAACCTTATTGTTTGTAGCATTCATAAATGATGCAGCTGTGAATTTGGAGGGGGTTAGGGTGAGTTTGCGTTTGACACAAAGTTTGGCTGGTTGTTTGGCAGTGAGGAAGAAGGCCTTATATTACAGGAAGATACAGATGGAATGATCAAATGGGTGGATCAATGGCCAATGGAATGTAACGGTGATAAATATGAGGTGATGTATTTTGGAAGAAGGAACCAGACAGGGGAGGACTCAATGAATAGCAGCACACTAGTAAGCTCAGAGGGTGCTGGAAACATCCCGAATGTGATTAAACAAGTTAATGCACAAGTTGACAAAGCATAGCAACCATAAACATAGCCTTTATTCATGGAGGCACAGATTACAAGAGTTATGTGGAATTTTGGTGAGGCCAAATGAAATACTATGATCAGTTATGGGAGCAACAAAACAGGAAGTATGTGATTGCACTGGACAGGGTGCAGTAGAGATTCACCAGGATGTTCCCTTGGATGGATTAGATCAGCTTGGGTTGTTTACTTTGAAGCAGAGACGACTGAGAGGGATGTGCTTTAGAAGGATAAGATTACAAGGGGCATGGACAGGATGGATAGACAGCAGCTGTTCCTTCCAATCAAAGGGCGAAGAACAAGAGAGTACCATCTTAAAGTGAAGGGTTTGATGTTTAGTGAGGATTTGACGACTGGTTTTCATCCAGAGTCTGTTGGGATCAGGAATGCACTTCCTGAGAGGGCAGGTAACCTCACAACCGTTAATAAATACGTGGTCGTGCCCTTGAAGTGCCATAACATACATGGCTCTGGGCCTCATTTTCGAAAGTGGAACTAATGTAGATCGTGCTGTATTTATGACAGTACAGAGCCAGTGCTTCTGTGACTGTATGGGTTGGACGGTCAATCATTGAGCAGCATAAGACCATGAATTGATGAGCTTCTGAAGAATGTATTAACTAGGGTTATAAAAGTGAACTTGTCTCCATGAGCTAGAACAAGGAAAGCTAAAAGTGTCTAATACCCTGCTCCCTTCCTGATGTTTCTGTGCAGTCTGGGGGAAAGCTCTGTCATTGTTGTCACAATCTCTTAAACATTAAGAAGGCAGCATCTGTCTGGTTGACAGGACTGTGTTTCCCGTTCCCTTTTCCAAAACCAAGCTGGTTGCCGGTGTTCTGTCTGGTTTTATCCTTTAAGAACTCAGAACAATTTGATGCAATTGAGTGTCTTGCTTGGCCGTTTCAGAGACCATTGCAGAGTTTATCACATGTCTGTGTGTCTGGAGACACTTGTAGGCCAGACCAGGAAGCAGGGGAGATTCACTTCCTGAAAGTACATTGGGGCAGGAACAGATGTTTAGAATGGACATTAGATTGAAGGCCAATATTACTAGCACCAGATTTTATGTCTCGATATTTTGTTAATTGTTTTTAACTTCCACCAGCTGCCAGAGCATTATCCCAGTCTGGACCAGTAATCCAGTGACATTTGCACAACAGCACCATCTCCACATGGGGACCTATCGGAAACCACACTGAGCACATTATTTCTGTGCTGCTTAACAGCTCGGTCAAAAAGCGCTTCCACCAATGTGATAATCGTGACGGGACTGAGGGCGTGGTAAATGGTTAGACTATAGTCATTCCCTTGTTGTGCGACTGGATATTGTTGAGGAACTTTCCCCTTGGCCAGGCAGATGTCGGAGTTGGAGCTGGATTGAAACAGCTTCCCCAGCGACATGGCTTGTTGTGCAGCACAATCTTCATTCCTATTGCAGGAATGGTGTCCGGGTCCATTGCCGTCCTCATATCTACTGCGTTCAGCCGTTTCCTCATGTCACGTGCAGCGAATCAATTTGGTTGAAGATTGGCATCTGTGATTCTGTGGGCATCTTGAGGAGGATGGGGTGGATCATCGACTCAACACTTCTGGATCAGGATGTTGCAAATACTACAACTTTGTCTTGTACACTGATGTGCAGGGCTAGGGATATTTTTGGAGTCCTCTCCTCCTGTAAGTTGTTTAATAGTCCATCGACATTGATGATTGGATGTGGCTTGACTACAGAGTTTCGATCATATCAGTTTGTCTTGGGATCATTTCCCCCTCTCCATCAGATGGTACTTCTGCTGTTTGGAATGTAAACAGTCAAGTGCGGTAGCTTTAATGGATTGTCATCAGGTTTAGATACACATGGTTCTGACTCTGGCATGTTCCCCCAAACTCGTCACTGAACCATAGATCGGCTTGATAATAATGGAATAGTGATGGATTATCCTGGGGTAAAAGTTATGGATTGTGTTTGAAAGCAATTCTGTTGTGGCTGCTGCTGAGATCTACAGCATCACATGATAACCCAATGTGAGCTGTAATACCTGCAACTCAATTCTACTGACTTCCCCCCAGTTCACACCGAGACCCGTTCACCCATCAGCCCTGTACTCAGTGACTTAACCTGGTTTCTGATGTGAGAGCGCATCCAGTTCCATAATCTCATTCTGCTGAGGATCTCACCCTGATGCCACGCCTCCAATTTGTTACATTACTCAGATACATTAACATATTAAACTGAATCATTTTCTTTCCAGTAATACCATCTTCTATGTTTGAAGTGAATGTTTTTTCCTCTGTTTTTCTTCCTGACCATGATTAAGACCTCTGCCGTGTCAGTGATGCCAGCCTTATGTCGTTTCAGAGCCAATGAACCTGTGCACTTTGCGTTTTTGTTCACTTCCCAATGTACAGCGCTCTGTGCTGGACAGGGCTTTTGAGCAGATTCGACACACATCTTTGGATAATGTTGAAAAACACAAATAGCTGAAGAAACTAAGCAGGTCCAGTGAACACTTCTTCATAACTGAAAAGGATTGGAAACTGGGCATTTTATTTCCTTGCCAGATGTGGGGGGTAGGTGACAGGGAACTGAGGGTGTGACAACAGATGAACAGGATTTTAGCTGTGGTGAACGAGAACATGATATGAAATGAGTTTAAATTAAGATGAGAATGAGGATAGGGGTTCTCTCTATTGAGTGCAAGATAAAGAAAACACAACCACATAAAGCCATATGGAGGCCAGGAGGGAGAATGTTGAAGATGTAGAATTACATAGATATGGCCTGAGATACAATTTCACTGGAGAAATTATCAGAGGAATCAGACAAAGGAATTCAGGTGCTTGCCGGTTTATTGGCACTAGTAAGATTTTCATGCTGCCTTAGTATTGTTACATAAAGAAAAAACAAATGACAGTACGAAGTTTGGGCTGAGGGCTGTTTACCCGTTACTTTTAACATTGATTCAAATTTTCAGTGCTTAACTTGCAATGCTTGTTCTTGAAGTTAGTATCAGATGGAGTGTAGGAGGTTGAGGGGTGACATTATAGAAATTTACAAAATCGGGGGAGGCATGGTCAGGGTGAAAAGCCAAGATCGTTTCCACAGGAAAGGAAAATTAAATCATTGAGCCATTGGTTTATGCTGGAAGAGGGAAGATTTAAAAGGGGGGAAGAGGGAACTTCTTTTTTTCACACAGAGGGTGATGTGTTTATGGAATGAGCTGCCAGAGGAAGACTGGCAGATGCAGGTACAGCTCCAACATTGAAAAGACATTAGGACAAACATATAAATGCGAACCGTTTCGAGGCATATGTGCCAAATGCAAGCTGATGGGAATAGTTTCGTTTGGAAAACCTGGCCGTCATGGACAAGTTGGACCAAAGGGTGTGTTTGTATGTGATATGATTGTATGAATATAGAAAGCGAAGAAAAGGGAAGAAAAGATGTGATGTAAGCAAATTGGCAAGAAATATAAAAACAAGCAGCACGAGCTTTTCCATGTATGTGAGAAGAGTTAAAGAGGTGTGTGTGATCTTTGGTATAAAGAAAGTCAGGAAAGTATATTGAGGACATTTGGAGGGTGTGACTGGGGAACTGGATACAGGGAACAGACAGATAATTTACACCAGTATTTTACATTGTTCCTCACAGGGGAAGGTGCTGTAAATATTTCAATGGTATTAACCAAATGGTAATAGGAGAGAAGATCTTGAGCTGTCTCTAACAGAAGGAACAAGGCAATTCCCAAACAGAGAAGTTACAGAGTGATCATGTAACTGACGGGTAATTCAGTGGCACGGGCTGTGACTCCAAGGCAGTGTTTAAAATCCTACCACAGCCGATGACAGAGCTTAAATTCGAATGAAAAAAAAATGGCATGAAACCTAATTTCATTCATGGAAACCAGAAACCGTTAAGATTTATTTTTATTATTTCCCTGATAGTCTTTGCTAAGAAACTTAACATTATTACCCAGTCTGAACTCAGTGGGACTTCAGACCCACAACAACATTGTGGGTTCCATTTTGTCTTGACAAATGGCCACGTAGTCACAGACCATTAGTGATGGACAACAAATGCTGCCCTTGCCCGTGATGCTGGCATCCCGAAAAACAACAGCATGAAAGGTGAAAATAAACCAAGGAACGGTGGGTGCTAGAGATCGAAAATAAAATTCTCCAGCGTCTGAAAGTGTTGGAGAATCTCAGCAGGTATGGCAGCCTCTGTCAGGAGAAATGCAGATAACGGTTGGAGTCCAGTGACCCTCCTTCACAACTGAAAGCAAACTGGGCAATAATATTATTTATCCTGGTATCATGTATGGTTAGGTTGGAGAGAGAGGTGGGAGCCAGGTTTAAATCGAATGGGTGGAGAAATTGCCAGAAAAAGAGAGAAAAAGAAATAAAAAGTGAGCAAAGGAATTGCTGATGATGAACTGAAAGGAAAACAAAATGGCAAGTTATTCTCACATTTCCCCGTTTTCCCATATTCCTGAATATTACATCCATTTAGACTTGTCCCTGTTTAAAGTGAGATAGGTTCCCTCTATCTCTCTTCTCTGAGTGTGATGATCAAATTCATTAGCAATACTAGTGCTGCCCTTGTAGTTGCTGAGATGTAGAGAAAGGTAATGTTACATGTCAACTACTTCTTTGGAGAGAGAAACTGTTAGTGTGGAAGTGTGCAGAGATGTAATGGCTTTCTCAGCCAGGAAGAGAAACTCAGGAGTGGAAATAGTTTTCAACACTGAGCGCGTGCACGTTCCGTGTGGGGAATTGACTCGTTCCTGTCATTGGAAAATCAATGGAGTTTCTGTGGATGCTTATCTCGGGTTTGTATTGTCATCTGCTGGGTCTGGTGACCCCATTCTGTACACTGCATTTACAGAGTGTCTGGGTCCATGGTAAGCAAATGGAGATGAGGCTCCACAGAAGGGAAGCTCTAACAATAGGGTGGTGCAGGACAGTGCATTATCTTTCCTGGGATTTCCCGGGACATTTGTCTAAGTTGGACCAGGTGTCAGGTATGAAACCAAAATTGAGGTGTTCACTGAGCTGTGTCCCCTCCTTCAGTATACTGTGTAGCCTCACACCTGTGACAGGACTGTGCTGATGCTCAACATGAATTCAACTGGATTAATTCTGGAACTTTCCAGGCAGGAGTGAATGACATATCCATCATCACTGGAGTGCAGTCCTCCGATATATTCACTGGCTGACAGAACCAATCTGTCCGCTGAGAGCAACATATTGTGTCCATCTCCCTGAGGAAGATACAGAAAGAAACTTCCAGAAATACAGGGGAACAGAGTGACTGGTGAAAATGGGGAACAGCAGGAAATTAGACTTAATAAAAGGTACGTCTTTCAAAACATCACTGAATTTAAGGCTGGTATATTGCTGCATCTGATGAGCTACATCCCAGAGTATTGAGGAGGTGGCAGGAGAGCTAGTGAACAAATTACTGATTATTCTTCAAAGCTGGTTAGATTCTGGAAAGGATCCTCCAGACTGGAAAGCACCGATTGTAAACCTAAATATTTAAAACAGGACGGAGAGAGCAAACAACAAACTAAACAGTGGTTAGCTTGATGTAAGCTGTAAGAAAAACATTGGAACCTTTTGTGAGGAATGTGACAACTAGACACTTAGAAAATAACGTCATGATTCGGAGGAGTCAATCTAGATTCAGGAAGGGGAAATTATCTTGATCTTTGATAAACCTGCTGGATATTGTGGAGGTTGTCCGTTGTGACATCGATAATTGAGAACCAGTGGAAATGAAGTATTTGAATTTTCAAAAGACGGTTGACATGGTTGAATAGAGGTGAGTAGAGAATGTTAGAGTCCATGGGTAGGTAGGGGTGGAATACACCGAATGTATTAAAAGTTGGATAATCGAGGGAATGGAGAGAGTAGTATAATTATCTGGAGTGAAGGCTTTGGGGTATCAGAAGGATCAGTGTTTGGCCAATAGCTCTTTGCAAGATATTTCAGATATGAACAGCAAATATCATCATTCACGTTTATGTTCATTAAATAGTGAAAGGTTGGGAAATGCTGTTGTTGAAACAGACCTGGATGTGCTTGGTCATAAGTCACAAATAGATTTTTTACATAGCAGGAAGTAAATGATATGTGGCTGGTCATGCAAAATGATTAAAGTACAAGAATAAATGTATCTTTCCCAATGATAGTGTTTTATTGAGAGACTGTTAGATGTATTGTGTACAGGTTTAATCAGCAAAGGGGTTTCACCAGACTAAACCCTGGCATGATGTTACCATGAGGAGAATGGGAAGAAAATTGTGCTTAATAAAGTGTGTTAAGGTGTTTGTGAGTTTATATTTAAAAAAGTGCTGAAGCACATTGAATGTTGAAGATACAAAATTGCCTTATTAGACCAATTAAAGGAATGCCCAGGCAAATTCACATTTCCTATGTATTGGAGTGCAAATATATCCACTATAAACATATTGGCTGGTGCCTGTTCTAGTCGAGGAGAGATCTGCACGGTAACAGCATGTAGGTTGTGCTTTTTGAGGGTGGTGGTGGTGCGAGGTTCAGCCGGTTACAGTATTGTAAATGGACAACGCAGCAGAATCATCTAGCCTGCGGTAAGAAAACATGCATCATTCTCCCTCACTGCTAACTTCACGAGAGCAATGGGTGATGGGAAATATGATCAAGAACCAATGGTGCCAAAATTCAATCCAGTCCAGTAGTTTTGTGAACTGCAGGAACCATACTGAAAGGGGTTAAATGGAGCTGTTTGTTCAGTGACTGTGATCGATGCTAGTCTCCATGGATCACAGTTGTGTCACTGGATGTTTTCCGTCTCCTATTAGTAAGGGGCCTCTTGCAATGGTTTATGCCATTGTAGCAGCAGATGTACCAACTCCAACGCTCAAAGGGATTAGCAGCTGCAGAGACAGATAAAGGAGATTTAAACATCTGAGAATAGTCTGGAATGATCCATTAATGGATCAGAATCTGAGAACATTAGACTGGAATGCTGCAACAATGGACAGGAGTTTATCCTGGGGTCTTTACTATTTTTCCTCGTCTTGGTCAACATTACCAGATCGGATATATGGTGCACTGCTGATTATCCAGGCGGGTTACTATCCTATCCTCGCTATTGTTGGTGTTCCTGGTAAGTTTCTTCATCTCTATCCATTTATTAATCTCTTCAAACATGGCGAACTTCGTTACTATTTCTGTTATCTATATTTGACAAAGACAGAAACTATTGTCTTCAGTTTCAAACGCAAATTCCATTGATTACCCCCAAATTTCAGAACCGCCCACACCCCCGCCCTCACAAACATCTGAGAACGAGACTGTTCACAATACCGAATTTAAATAAGTAAAATTCATTTATGTCTCGGTATTCTGTCCATCACAAAACCTATCCACTACCAGCTCGATTATATGCCCAGTCACAATCTTGGCTTCAACGCTGACGCTTTATAAACCATTATCTATGCTTTGGTAAAATTCAGACATTATCGTTACACCTCTCCTTTAAGCACTCTGCCAGTTGCAAATATTTCGATTGCAACTTTGTTCTTGTCTCTAAAATAACTTCATGACAGAAACACGCTGTCAGCGCAGTAATGTCAGAAGAAATGTAATTCAGATGCACAGGTTATTACACAGAAAGATGCTATTCCACATCCTACCACAGACAATGTCAGAAAGTAAATACAAAAGACAGGAATTGGAAATAAAAACCATAACACTTCCAGCATTTTGTCCATACGTTTATCTATTTCACTGATGTCCTTTGTTAAATAGAACTTGTGTTTATTATCTGGTCTGGCTTCAGATTTATGTGAGTCCCACAGCAATGTGATTGCTTCTGTACTGCCTGAAAGAATGACCTCACAGTAAATAACAGAAGATGCTGCCCCTGCCAGTGATGCAGACATTCCAAGTAATAACAAAATTAAAGGTTAAATAAAGCAAAGAATCATGCAATAGATCAGAAACAATAAAGAACGAGAAAGTGCCAGACAAACTGAGCAGATTTGGCAGCCCCCTCGGGTCGAAAGAAAAATAGAATTGACAATTCGATTCTAATGACCATACATCAGAACTGAACACAGTTGGGAAATAGCGTGATTGATGTTGGTGACACCGACATCTGTGTGAAATGGAGAAGGACTGAGTTGAATAGATGGAGAACGAGAGAGATAGAGAGAAAGAAGCAAAGAGATTGTTGATGATCAGCTGGGATGGAAATAAAAAATGAAATTAAACCTTACTTACATTTCTCCTGTTCCCATATTACTGATAATAATGTCCATGTAAGGTATATGTCAAAGTTCCTGTTTAAAGATTTTATGTCTGTTTTTCTCTTTTCCCTGAGTGTGATCAGCTTCTTTTATGTATTAATGGGATGCTGGGCCAATATTTAATTCCCTTTCCTCATTGTCCTTGAGAAGGTGTTGATGAGCTGCCTTCCTGACCCACTGCAATCCGTGGGCTGTAAGTAGTCAGTGCTGAGGTCCATGTGGTTTCATTTCTTTGAGGCTTTGTAGTGGCTGACATAACTGAGTGGCGGGTTTGGCTATTTCAAACTGCAACTGAGAGTTAACCACATTTCTGTGGAGTTACATGTAAGCCCGACCAGCTGAAGAAGGTAGATTACCTTTCCTGAAGGGTATGAGGGTGCCAGCTAGGACAATCGACAATGGTTTCATTGTTTCATTTGATTCTTAATTGCTGATATTTTATTGAATTCAGTTTCCAAAATTAGCCGTTGTGGGATTCGGATCCGGTGTCTGGGTCATTACCTGATTCCCTGGATTCATACTCAGAGATAATACAGCTGGATCATCGCCTCCTCAGTATCTCCAATCAACTCCAATGGCAACAGTGATGTTGTTGTTGGTGTGACTTTGCTTCATAAGGCAAATAAATGATTGGCAAAAAATGACATCCATCTCTTTTTGTATTTATGAGAAGGCGAGATGATGGGAAGTGCTCTTGGTGAAAAGGAGCTGGATGTCCTTGATCATGAGGCACTAACAGAATCCCTACAGAGCAGTCGGGTACTGGCAGGTGGGACTAGATTGGATTGGGATATCTGCTCGGCATGGACGGGTCGGTCCGAAGGATCTGCTTCCATGTTGTACACCTCTATGACTCGATGACTCAGCAAGTAATCAGCACAATAATGAGTAGTGTCGTTCATTACAAAATGATTAAAGTATTAGAGTGAAGACACCGTCCTGCAATTGTGGAGTGTACTTGAGACACTGTTTTCTTTCATTTATAATCAATGATCTCCTTGCTTCAGAGAGACGGTGTAATGGAGTTTCACCAGACAATTCCCTGCAGTGAAGGTACCATGAGGAGAGTGTGAAGGAAATAAGTGTTTAATCTGTAACGCTACAAAAAGAATAAAAACGTGATTGCATTAACACTGGAGTGTTATCAATCAACACTCATCATTTTCAAAACAAAACACGTATAGCATTAGATATAACATGTTTTCCATGATATGCGTCTTCACATTTGGACAAATATATAGATAGAAAAGGTTTAGAAGGATATGGACCAAACGCAGGAAATGGGGTTAGTATGGATGGACATTTTGATCAGCATGAACCACTTTGTGCTAATGGGCTTGTCTCTGTGCTATAGGGTTCTATGACTGTATGATAGTTTACAGAGCTCTATGGAGCCCCCATGTTGGTTGAGAGAGAGCGCCAGGTTCTGTATGATCTCTCACCGTCTGGATGTACAGTTGGTGTGTGACCTTGCATTGAACGTCATGTTGTTCACAAATCTGTCATCAGCTTCACTCTGACAGTATTAGCTATTCCCACCAGCTTCTGACCTCCATACAGAACACGAGCTTGTCTTCTCTGCCACAAATCAATCCTTCTTTTTTGCTAAAAGCTGTTCATTGGCTCAAGTAAACTCTGTCCTTGATGTTTTGCAGGGCATCTGTAAAACGGGGTCAGGCTATGATCAGTCTGGTTTGGTACAGACATGAAAGGGATTTTCAGAGGCCTTTTATTTAGATGGACCCAATAGCCAGCACCAGCCAAACTAACGTAGTTTACAAAATACCATGCAAGGACTGCACAAAACACTATATAGGACAAACAGGAAGACAGCTAACAATCCGCATCCATGTACATCAGCTAGCCACAAAACGAAACGACCAGCTATCCCTAGTAGCCATACACTCAGACAACCAGGAACATGAATTTGACTGGGAAAACACTACCATCATAGGACAAGCCAGACAGAGAACAGCCAGGGAATTCCTGGAGGCATGCCATTCATCCACAAACTCCATCAATAGACACATGGACCTGGACCCCATATACAAACTACTACAGCTGAAACTGACACCCGGAAGGGGCAAGAACAAACCACTATAAATACCGGAAGAAACATCAAAGCAGCGCTTCACAGGAAGCTCCAACAGCACTGATGATGTTCCCTAGCCAGGGAACGAAACGTTTGCAGCAAAAACTTCCAGCTCGGCGAACAGAACCACAACAACAGATGTAAACAGATGAAACTACAGACCAAAGTGGTCATGCTTTTGAAGTGACTTGTATAATGAACGGGGAGTTGTCAGCTCTTTTAGCTGAGCGAGCTGAGTTGATTTGAGCTGAGCAGTATTCAGTTGAGTCTTAAACTGGGAAGTTCAACTGGGAGATGTGTGGAAACTCTGTCTCTTTTCTGCCATTTAGCTTCAACCTGGAAACATGCATTCCATTAAGACGTTATTTCAAGTGAGTTTGATTATTGGGACTATTGCGTGTATTTGGAATAGCATAATTAAGTCTAGCTGGATCAGTTGAATTCTGTCGGGGTTCTTTATTCTGTTCATTGTGTTTCATTGTGTAATTTTGTAAATAGCGTTTTTCTCTGATTTAAAATCTAGTAGTCACCCTAGCTAAATTACTCTGGGTAATTTTCATTGGGTAATTACCAAAACAAACTGCCAAGTTATGCTCTGGGCTGCTTGCTTAAGAACGTTTTGAGTGGTCTAGCCTCGTCCATAAGAGATTGGGTCTCATTGCTAGATTTTCAATAGCGAGTAGCAGGGGCTCGTGCCTTTAGTATTCTTTTGACTGGGTTGACAAAGCTTCGAATAGTAATGGTTATTTCAGTCGCCAAACGTTTCCTAGGTATGCATGCAGTGACTTTGGCTATTTTACAAAAAGTGAAATAAGACCAATTTGGAAGAATTAGCAGAGAAGCTGGAATCGGAACTGACTGCTTCTGTGAGGAAAGGAGAGGTAATTACAGCAGTAGCTCGTCAATTAAACTTGCTGGAGAAACCATCAGAATCTGTAGAGATGGCAAGAATTCAATTGCAAATGAAACACCTTGAGTTAGCGGCGAGACATAAGGAAAGGGCAGCCAAAGTGGAACATTTAACTTTCGATAAAATGCAGAAGAAGGGGGAAAAGAGAGAGCAGCAGAACAGAGAGTAAAAAGAAAGAATGGCAAAAGAGAAAGCAGCAGGGGAGAGAGAAAGAGAGAGCTTTTGAATAGCAAAAACTGACACTTAAAAAGGGAAGTCAGTGTTAAACACTGGAGATAACGACTGAGGGTGCGCTTAGTGAGGAAGAGAGTGCAGATGAGCAACCCCTGATAGTCAGAAGCCTAGTGAGAATTGGTTTGCTCATGTTCAAGCATTGCCTCAACTTGATGAGAAGAATATGATGACCTTTTCGTCTCAATTGAAAAGTTGGCTCAACAAATGCAGTGGCCAGAGGCAATGTGGGTTTTGTTGATCCAAACGAAACTTGTAGGTAGGACTGGTGAGGTATTCACATCCCGATGAGAGGAGGTATCTGGGGAGTCTGAAGAGCTTAAAAAAAACATTAAGTCAACATACGCAACTTTTCAGTAATCTAATGAGGATCCTGGCCAAACCTACACTGAGTTTCTAAGGATCAAACAGACTAATTTCGATAGTTGGATAAGAGCTTTAAAATTAAGGCAAAGCTATATTGCCCCTAGAGAGGTTAGTATTTGGAGGAATTCAAAACTTCACTCCCTGTAGTAGTGCAGACTCAGGTGGAAGAGCAAAGAGTGTAAACAGCAAGGTTAGCTGCTGAAATGGCTGATGATTATGAACTAGTCCATAAACTTGATTTGCTTTCCAGAACCAGTTCTGATCTCTGAGGGACAGAAATTGGAGCAAAGAGATATCCTCACGTGCAAAGGGAAAGCTAGATCACAGTGTAAAACGTAAGGATAATTTACCACGGTAATAAAGAAAACCTGGAGAGGGACAAAGAAGTTTAAATACTATGGTGTTTTCATTGTAATTAAGATGGCCACACAAATTCACAGTGTTGGTGAGCTAGGAGAAAACCAGCTGTAGGATAACAAGACAAGCCTGGAAGTTTCGTTGAACTAGTAACAAAAAGCATAGGGGGAGTTAGGCAACTGCCTCAGAATGTACAAGATGATCAGTGGACATGCTAAATCTGCGTAAAAAAATCTACATGGAAGGGGTAAAGTTTATTCACATAGGCCAGGAGTAATTGGTAAGGAGGTTCCAATATTAATTGATGCAGGATATTTTCAGTCTGTAATGCTGATGGGTGAGGCTTTATGAACACTTGAAAGACTATTGCCAGAAAATGTGCTGGGAACAGGAATTCATAGTGAGGCAAAAAAAAATGCTCAGTTATGTAAAGTGAGGCTAGAGAGTCCAGACAAGAGTGTAGAATGTGTGGTAGGAGTACTGGACCCCTCACTCTCAGCTCCAGGAATAAAATTTGTCTTTGCAAATAATATAGCTGATTCACAGGTAGGCGTGCTGCCTACTCTAGTTGAAAAGCCAGTGGAGATGCAGGCAACTGAAGACCTGGAGAATGTTTATCCAGGAATTTTCCCTGATTACGTCATCAGAAGATCACAAATGCACAGGATGAAGCGGGATAAAGGCAGAGATAAGGAAGCTGACACAGAGTTATCTGAAAGTTTTTTTTTTGACCAGATAAGTGGAACAGAAGGAGCAAGTATGAAAACATGAAAGTATTTTAGCTCTGCTAAGGTGATTGAATTAAGCAGAAAGATGAGGAGTTACAAATGTTATATAAAAAAACATTTAGCAAGAAAGAGAATGAATGCATTCCTGTGTGTTATTACTCCACAAATGATGTCTTAATGTGGATATGGAGATCAGCGTACATTGAAGCAGATCAGACGTGGACAGAAATTTTCAAATTGTTTTTCCTGTTGGGTATACAAAGGAGGTGCTGCGAGTGGCACATGAGCTACCACTTGGAGATCATTTCGGGGTTAGGACATTACAGGCTGGAATACAAAGATACTTTCACTGGCAAAGACTACACAAAGATGTCGTTGAATTTTGCCAGATGTCTCAAACATGTCACACAGATAGTACTAAACCTGCAACTTTAATACCTATTCCAACATTGAGGAACCTTTCGCAAGAGTCTAGATTGTGTAGGCCCCTACCTCAAACAAAAAGTGGAAATAAGTATTTATTAACAATAATGAATGTGTCGACTAGATTTCCGGGGGCAGACCCATTATGCAGCATCACAGCCAGAAGAGTTGTACAAAAATGCTTATTTTTTACTCAGTACGGACTACCAATAGAGATCCAGATAGATCAAACCTCACATCCGAACTATTCAAGGAGATGATAGATAACTTGGAAATAAAGCAATTCAAATTTACTGCGTACTATTTGAAATCACAGGGAGCATGAGAGAGATGGCATCAAACACTGAAGACCATGTTGAGGTTTTATGGTCAGGATTATCCAGATGATTGCGATAAGGAAATTCCTTTTGAACTATTTGTGATCACAGATGCACAGAATGAATCGACCAAATTCAGATGTTTAAATTAATTTGTGGGCATAAAGTAAAATGACCATTAACATTGGTTAAGGAGAAATTAATAAGTCAGAATTCAGAGACCAACCATTTGGATGATGTGTCAAATTTTAGGGAATGATTAAATAGAGCTGGAGAGTTGAGTAGACAGCATTTAAAAGTATCGCAGCATACAATGTAACAGGAAGTGTATCAGAAATCATAAATTGGCAATTTTGCAATTGGGAGTAAAGTATTGGTGTTACTTCCAGTAACAGTTGAACCTTGAAAAGCAAGTTTTGGCGTATCTTATCAAAGTGGGAAGAAATTGAATGAGGTGAACTATTTGATACGGACTCCAGACAGGATGAGATCTCACGGAGTGTGTCATGGGAATATACTCAAAAGGTATTTTGATAGGGAAGGAAAGCAAGAGGAGAAGGTGTTAATGATTACAGCACAGAAGGAAGAACCAAGTTCAGAGGATTCTGAATTGGACATTCCTGAAATCAAATTGGAGAATGAGGAAGTTGTCAAAAATTGGGATAAATTATTGAGTTACCTTACACAAGAAAAGAAAAGTGACCTGAAAGAGTTTTTATTATCTTGTGGAGAGATATGCGGCAATAAACTGGGAAGTCCGAACATAATTGTGCATGATGTAGACACAGGAGATGCTGTTCTGATTAAGCAACATCCTTATGGGCATGACTCTCCAAAATTGGCACAGGTTCAGAAGGAGATAGAGCGCACACTCCAATATGTCATAATCGAAGTGGGTTACAGTGACTGGAGTTCACATATAGTCATGGTACCAAAGCCAGATGGTACCCAACGGTCATGTGTGGACTATCACAAAGTCAATGCCGTTACAAAGACTGATGCGGATCCAATTACATGTTTGGAGAACTGTGTCGAAAAAGTAGGAGAAGCTACTTACATTTCTAAGTTGGATTTGCTCAGAGGCTACTGGCAAGGACCTCTGTCAGAGAAAGCAAAGGCAATTTCAGCTTTCATAACGCCAAATGGACAGTTCAAGTTGTGGCATTTTGTATGAAAAGCGATCCAGCCACATTTCAGAGACTGATAATAAGGTCATTGCCTGATTACCCAAATGTGTGGTCTACGTTGATGACCTGATGATTTTTAGTCACTCATGGAAGGAACATTTAGAGCATTTATCAGACTTGTGCGATCAACCTCAGAGGGCAGGCTTGGTGGTAAACTTAGATAAACGTGAATTTGAGAAAGCCCAAGTCACGTCCCTGGGTCACGTTATTGGACATGGACAAATGGCCCCATGAGATACGAAAATGAAAGTAGTTGGGGAATGTTTCACACCGTCGACAAAAATAAATATGCAGTACTAGGTTCATGGGATTGACTGGATTTTACCGGAAGTTTGTGACAAACTTTAAGCAGTGCGGTGGCTCCACTCACCAAATTGTCAAGGGCAAGAACTCTCAGTGGATACAGGACTGTCAAAATGTATTTTACAGCTTAAAGACTGTGTTAACACTGCCCGCAGTATGAGCTACACTAGATTACACGAAGCCTATCAAGGTGGCTATCGTTGCCAGTGATGTGGGTATTGGTCCGGTGATCCTGCAGGAGGATGATGGGGGAATAGAAAGACCCATCGGGTATTATTCTGGGAAGTCGAACGTTCATCAACAGAAATGTTCAACGGTGGAGAAAAAGACTTTAAAGTTAGTGTTGGCATTACACCATAACTGTGTTTATATTACCAGCAATACACCTGAGACAATCGTATACACTGATCATAATATGGACTACCCAAAGTACACAAACCAGACTCATAGTATCACTACCAGGGACACCAGCATACAAACTGGCCAAAGAACTACAACAAAAACTGAAACACCTAGTCAGCGGATCCAAACACTCCATACAATCAACACAGGAATTCTTGGACGTCATCAGGAATACACACATAGACAAAGAAGAAACCATGGTATCATTGGATGTGACGGCACTGTTCACTTCAATTGACAAAACCCTAGCCAGAGAAACAATAGCCAACCTACTGGACATACATAACAGAACACAGGAGGCCGAACCTATCAACAAAGACGGCACACTTAAACTACTGGACCTGTGCCTCACCACACACTTTACATTCAACAATCAGATATACGAACAAATCAACGGAACACCCATGGGATCACCAATCTCGGGACTCATAGCAGAGGCAGTTATGCAAAGGTTAGAACATACAGCCATACCACAAATCCAACCCAAACTCTGGATCAGATATGTTGATGACACCTTTGTAATCATCAAAAACACAGATATAGAAAAAACACACCGAATCATCAACGCCACACCCACAGGAATCCGATTCAAACGAGAAGAAGAAAAGGATAGCCAACTCCCATTCCTAGACGTGTTAGTAGAGAGAACACCCAACGGAGAATTCACCACAAGGGTACACAGGAAACCAACACACACAGACCAAGTCTTAAACTATGAAAGTAACCACCCCAACACACACAAGCGAAGCTGCATCAGGACACTATTCAAAAGGGCCACAACACACTGCAGTACACCAGAGCTGCGAAAAGAGGAAGAGGAACATCTATACAAGGTATTCGCCAAAAACGGATACCCAAGCAACTTTATCACCAGATGCCTAAGAGATAGACCGAGGAACGAGGACATGCCACAACCAAAAGGACTAGCCACTCTACCATACGTCAGGAGCGTCTCAGAACTGACAGCCAGACTACTGCGACCCTTAGGACTCATAACAGCACACAAGCCAACATCCACGCTCAGACAACAACTCACTATAACAAAGGACCCAATACCCAGCATGAGCCAAACTAACGTAGTTTACAAAATACCATGCAAGGACTGCACAAAACACTATATAGGACAAACAGGAAGACAGCTAACAATCCGCATCCATGAACATCAGCTAGCCACAAAACGACACGACCAGCTATCTCTAGTAGCCATACACTCAGACAACCAGCTACATGAATTTGACTGGGAAAACACCCCTATCATAGGACAAGCCAGACAGAGAACAGCCAGAGAATTCCTAGAAGCATGGCATTCATCCCCAAACTCCATCAACAGACACATTGACCTGGACACCATATACAAACTACTACAGCTGAAACTGACACCCGGAAGCGGCAAGAACAAACCGATATAAATACCGGAAGAAACATCAAAGCAGCGCTTCACACGAGGCTCCAACAGCACTGATGATGTTCCCTAGCCAGGGAACGAAACGTTTGCAGCAAAAACTTCCAGCTCGGCGAGCAGAACCACAACAATTGATCATAATACATTTGTGGGAAAAACTAAGAACAAAAATGCCAGATTGTTTAGATGGAGCTTGTTGTTGCGGCCATTCAATCTGACAATTGTGCATGTGGAAGGTCGCGAAAGAGTGAAAGCTGATGAGTTATTGAGACGCGAATGAAATACGGAGGTGTTCGGTGGGGGTATATCACGGCCTGAATTTGAAAGGGTTTGTGCATGTTTGAATGTTTACTGTTAGCATAGTGTATCTGTCTGTTTTGAGACTACTAACTGGGTTTGAAGGGTTAAAAATGCAGCTATCTTTTAGCATTGATGGTTCTTTTTTTTAGTGGGGGGAGACATGTCACAAAGCAAGTCCCTTATTTGTCAAAAAGCTGTTCCTTGGCTCAAGGAGACTCTATCCTTGGTTTTTTTCGCAGGGACAATAAAACGTGGCCAAGCTCCTATCAGTCTGGTTTGGTACAGAGATGAAAAGGATTTTTAGTTACCTTTTGTTTATATGGAAACAGATGAGACTTCAGGCCAAAGGGGTCATGCTTTATAAGCGACCAGTATAATGAACGGAGAGTGGTGAGCTCTTTTAGCTGAACTTGCTGAGCTGAATTGAGCTGAGAAGTTTTCAGTTGAGTTTTGAACTAGGAAGTTCATCTGGGAGCTGTGTGGAAACTCTCTCTCTTTTCTGACCTTCAATTTCAACCTGGAAGTATTTGTTCCGTTTGTACTGGTTTTAATTGGCAGTTTGATTATTGGGACAGTTGTGTTTGCTCGGAACAGCATAATTAGGTATAGTTGAATTAGGTTGAATTCCATCGTGATTCTTTATTCTGTTCTTTGTGTTTCATTGTGTAATTTAATGACTAAAGTTTTTGTCTGTTTTAAAATGTAGTAGTCATCCTAGCTAAATTACTCCTATTTCAATTCTCTTTCCCAGTCCCTTTCCAACATGGCCATCCTTGGTGTCCTCCATTGCCACAATGAACCAAACCATGATTTGGAAGAACAAGATCTCATCTGTCTCCTCTGCAGCCTACACCCCGGGGACTAAACACTGAATTCTCCAATTGCAAATAACCTCCCTTCCAATTCCCCGACTCCCTTCCCAGACACTCCCCTCCATTCCATTCCTCTAAGCAAGCTTTTGTCCAGCTACCTACCAACTGGACTCAGCCATCCCATCACCAACCCGCTGATACCCTTGATCTGTGTTCACTTATCCCCCACATCGTCACTCTGCCTCCTCCTCCCTCACCCGCCACTTTATCTATAGACTCCATTACTCCCATCCACAGTCCTGATGAATGGTTATATCCAAGGCGTTCACTTCTCAAGTATTGATGCTGCCTTCCTTATTTTGTTCTTCCAGCTTCCTGCGTGTGTATTTTGTATTCCAACATCTACTGTCTTTTTTTGAATTGTTTTCTTGTGTAATAGGCAGGAGTGAGTGAACGCATTGCGCCTCTTGTTATCCAACAGATCAGATGGGCGGAATGGCTTTCTTATATTACTGTGAAACCAGCTAGAGTTGCTGAAGGAGTTCCTCGTTCTTTTAACCATGGAAATATTTAATGTCCAACAGTGCTTTTGATCAATGTTACCTTTACGTTGGCAGCACAATCTTGAATGTTGTCCAGATTTGATACCTGAGTGCGTTAGGAGGTGACTCATTGTTCTAAACACTGTATAATCTTCACAGAACATCCGCACCTCTGATCGTATGACAGAGGGAAAGACATTGATGACGCAGCTGAAGATGGTTATGCCGAAGAAGCTACCCTGAGGATTGCCCACAGGGATATCCAGGGACTGGGAGGATTGATGTCCACCAGCCCCATTGTGTTCTGAATGATTCAACCAGTGGGGAGTTTACAACTAATTCCCATTAAGTTAAATTTTGTTCAGTCTCCTTGACATCTCGCTCAATCAAATACTGCCATGATATCAGGGCCAGTCACTTTAAGCTGTGTTCATATCTTCTATCCATTTCAATGAGCCAAGGTATATGTGTGGGGAGTGTTTCCTTCTCTCAGAGGGTAGTGACGGTTAGGACCAGACAGTTGGGGAGGCCAAAGCACTGAAATGTTTGGGGGGTGCGAGTGGGTGTCAGTGGATTTTGACCCGTCAGAGAGTCGAGGGCTACAAAGAATTGGGCATAAAAGAGTAATTGCGGCCGAGTACAGATCAGCCCTGACTTCCTGAATGGAAGTGCAGGTCTGATGGGCTATGTAGCCTGGTTTTATTCCAGTAAACCACATAGTCCAGTCACTTGGCGGCGTCTTCCATTTCCTGTGTTACTGACTTCAAGTAGCTGAATAGACTGATCCTGTTGCGGTGTAACTGGATACTGGTGCTGCATGATCTGGTTACAGTTTTATAGGCCCGGGGGGTTTATTGGCCTCCTGTAATTGTATATCAGGCTCCAGGGGCTGAAAGGCCTCATTCTGTTCTGGTGTAATTGAAATCCATATTGACTTAATCTCCCGCCCTTGGAGAAAGTGAGTACGGCAGTTGCTGGAGATCAGTGTCGAAAAGTGTGGTACTGGAAAAACACGGTGGGACAGGCAGCATCACAGGAGCAGGAGAATCGATGTATTGGACGTTCCTGATGAAGGGCCTATGTCCGAAAGATACATCTCTTGCCCCTCAAATGCTGCCTGACCTGCTGTGTTTTTACAATATCACGTGTTTCGACGTCTACTGCCGCACACAATTCAATCTTCCTGGTCACTTCATCCAATTACATTAAGAAAATTGTCAAGCACAAACTTTCTCGCACAAAGCCGCACTTACTATTCCTAATCAAAGCCTGTCTTTCTACATGCATGTACATCTTATCCCTCAGAACCTTCTCAAGTAACTTACCTACCACGGATGTTAAACCTACTGACCTGTAGTTCCAAGGCTTTTTTTGTGCAGTTCTCCTTGAATAAGGGCATGGCATTTGCTACCCTCCAGTCTTCCTGGACGTCCACTGTGTTCAGTGATGATCAACATTATAGTCCAGGGTCGCCGAAAATTCTTCTGGAGCCACTTGAGGTGTTCTTGGATATATCGGGTAAGGACCATGAGATTTATCCACTTTCAAACATTCTAGTACGTCCAAATCTCCTCTACTATGACATGGATTGTCCCTAAGATATCACGACTAACTTCCTCAAGTTCTCAAGTCATCATGTCTTTCTCCACGGTAAACATAGAGTAGAAATATTCGTCGAGGATTTCACCCATCTCTTATAGTTCCACACATACTTCTCCACATTTGTCTTTGATGGGTCCTATTTTCTCTCCAGTTATTGCTTTTTCTTTTAATATATTTAAGTACCTTTTTGGATTCATCCTAATCTTCTCAGCCGAGGCTTTTTCTTGCTCCCTTTTCACCCGACTGATGTCCTTCTTCAGTAAAATCCTGTATCTCTTATATACCTCCAGGGATTCCCTTGATCCCAGCGGCCTAAAACTGAGCCAAGCCCGAAGTTCGAACATGAACCTGTTGACCAGTTTTGTCCCTCTCCATAACTATATGAAAACTAATAGAACTATGGTTACTGGTCCCAAAGAGCTCCTCCACTATTAATTCAGTCACCTGTCCAGCCCTATTTCCTAAGAAAAGTTCGAGTTTTGCCCCTTCCCGAGTAGGACACTCTATATACTGCTTGAGGAAACGTTCCTGATGCATTTAACTGATTCTATGTCATCAAATCCCTTAATGCTCTGGCCGTTCCAGTCTGTATTAGAAAAATTAAAATCCCCTAGTATGATAACCCTATTGCTCCTGCAGGTCTCCCCTCGCTCCCTGCATATTTGTTACTCTCATTCCTGTTGACTCTTTGGGGGCCTATATTACAACCCCAACACCTCACCATTCCATTCCTATTTCTTAACTCCACCCACAAAGCCTCATTGGGTGATCCATCAGTTATTTTATCTCTGATTACTGCTGTGGTACTCCCCTTCATCAGAAATGCAACTCCCCCTACCCTCCTTCCACCATCTCTGTCTCACCTAAAGCACCTGTTCCCTAGCACATTAAGCTGTCAGTCCTTTCCATCACTTAGCCATATTTCTGTAATGGCTATAATATCCCAGTCCCACCTACATATCCACACCCTGAGTTCATCGGCCTTACCTGTCAGCCCTCGTGTATCGAAACAGATGCAATTTAATCCAAAAGGCACTACTTTCTCTCTGTCGTTTTCCAGCCTAACCTTACTATTTCTGATTATTGTATCTCCTTCCACTTGCCTCCCTGCCCTTGAGGATATGACCACTTGCTAATCTAGTTTAAACCCTCCCTTGTAACCCGAGCAAAACTGGCCGCCAAGATATTGGAATCCCCTTCAGTGCAAGTCTCTGACGTTAATCTCCCTCTCTGGAGATTATCACTGTCAAGGTATTTTTAAAGAATGATTCTCCAAGCTCTCTGTAGTTATGCTGCAGGACCTCATCCCTATTTCTACGGATATCATTTGTGCCAACGTGCATAATGATTTCTTCTGCTCACCCTCCCCCTTGAGAATGTTCTGCAGCCAATTGGAGACATCCTGGACCCTAGCACCTGGGAGGTAACGCACCATCCTGGATTCCCGTTTGCGACCACAGAATCTTTGATCTGTCCCATTAACAATCGACCCTCTTAACTTTAACGCCCTGTTTACCTTTACACTTTTCCGCTGTGCCCAAGAGCCAGTGGTCGTACTGCCAACCTGGCAACTGTTGCTTTCCCCTGAACGGACATTGCGCCCAACAATCCAAAATGGTCTACTTGTTTTCGAGGGTAATAGCCACAGTGGATTCCTGCAATCCCTGCCTACTCCCTTTGTCATTCCTGGTGGTCGCCCATCTACTCTCTGCCTGGAACATGACAGGAAGCAAGGAACGCCTGTTAGATTAAATTGTGTTCATTTAAATACAACAGGACTGACATATAAGGCTAATGAACTCAGGACGATGAATGTTGGACTGAAATATTACAGTCATTAAAGAAACATAACTAGGGGCGTGTCTATGAATTTGTCAGTATCTCGGATGATCCTCAGTGCATCCTAGATTAGATTACCTACAGTGTGTAAACAGGCCCTTCGGTCCAACAAGTTCACACCTACCCACCGAAGAGCAGCCCACCCAGACCCACTCCCCTACACGCAACACTACGGGTAATTAAGCATGACCAATTCACCTAACCTGCACATCTTTGGACTGTGGGAGGAAACCGCAGCACCCAGAGGAAACCAATGCAGACACAGGGAGAATGTGCAAACTCCACGCAGACAGTTGCCCGAGGCGGGATTTGAACCTTGATCACTGGTGCTCTGAGGTAGCTGTGCTAACCCATGATCCACCTTGCCGCCCAGCGTCGCTCCCTAACACGGTCTCCCAGGAGCTGAAGCTGGGTGCAGTGCCCACACGTGTAGCCATCAGGGACGGTTGAATTCTCACTGAGCTACCACATCTCACAAGATGGAGCGTGCAACTGCCCTAAATGCCATCTCGACTGCTGTAACAATAAAGTTAAAAGGACTTTATTTGAGTTTACCTGTACATGTCGCTGAGCTGAGCTATCCGAATCCTCTCATGTCAAAGCTTTCCTGCTTACTCTGCTACCAACGGCATGTCTCTCTACTCCTCCAAATTTAATTTTGGTAAGGGAAGGAAGGAGACAAGACAGTGATGTAGTGTTTAGGTCTTCAGCACTCCTTGACACCTGGGCCCATACTACCTGCTCCCCAGTGCAGGTCTGCTCTTGGCCTTGGAGGGTGTCTTGCTGAGGTCTTTCTTCTGGTAGTGGTGATTGTGTCGATGCAAATCCTCACCCTAACAGGCAACCCGTGTTATCGCAGTCCTCTCGTACTTTCTGTCCATTTGTATTGCGTTTATGAATTCCTTGAATCCCTCGATTGCATTCCAAACTGTGTCTCACTCCATAGTTAGAGAGGTTGATGTTCTTGTGAATACAAGTTTGTTGGAAAAGAACACCATTAGACATAGGGGCAACAATATGTCTGTCCGCTCACTGAGTCTGCTTTTCCTTGGATTAGGTTATATTATTTTGTTAATCCCCCATTCCACTTTCCTGTCATTTTCCCGTAACGCTTGTATAAAAATCTGTCTGTCTCAGCCTTGAAGATATTTAGTGATCCAGCCTCTGCAGCCCTCCGAATTTTATACAATTGTTTCCCTCTCACTGATGTGAGACTTAGTGGTTTTTAATCTGGTGATATGCCCACTCCATCTTGCATAATATTCCAATTCTTCCTCAGCTCCTGTGTCAATTTGCTCAAGGGTCAAACGGTCACTCTCCCTGAATCCAGGAACTGCTTCTCCAAACTGAAGACCGATTCGGAGGGTGTGTTTAACATATTCTCTGGTTCTGTGAACAGGCTGTCCCCTTAGTCTCTAAAACTCCCATTCTTTCCCGCGTTATCCTCTTCCCCTTAATAAACCAAAAAAAAATGACTGTGGATTCTTGCTAATCTTACCCGTTAATGTTTTATCAACCCTCCTTCTGCTCTTCCACTGATTGTTTAAAATAGCCCTCCACTTGCTATATTATTTTAGGACCTTCATTGACCTGCTCACTTGGTACCAGATTTAAGCTTCTCTTTCCCTTTTCATCCTGTTCGGCATTTGTGTCGACATCTGATGTTCTCTGGGTTTGTTTTCCTAAATTTTATCTTTGGTGTAACATGCTGGACCGACACTGTCATCAATTCAATTTTAGTCAAATGATGCCCCCACCCCCGCCCCACCTTGTTCTGCTACAGTTTCACCCAGAAATAACTGCATTTTGGACAGATCCTGTCATTTGTTTCCATAAAATCTGTCTCCTCAATGCAAAAAGCTCTTATTTTTCTAACATTTTTGGGGTCTTTTCCTTCGCAAAGTCAAAATGTGTGATATCACATTCACTGGTCCTATAATGCTCTCCCACTTCCGCCTGGAACAGCTGACTGGCTTTATTCCCAACAGTGAGGCCCAGCACTGCACGGCCCATTGTTTAAGCTGCTCTATGTTGATATAAGAAGCTCTCTGGAATAAATTTAAAAACATCTGCCCCTCTTAAAAATTTATCACTGACCGAATGATTGTTTGGAATTGAAATACCTGAATATAACTATCCTATTATTGTTTTACACACCTCAATAACTTGGTTTTATACCTGTTCCCGTACTGTCCTTTATCTGGGTGTCTATAATATATCCCTAGCAGTGTTTCTGTCATGGTTTTGATCCTGAGCTCGAACCACCAAGCCTCTTTAGAAGATCCTTTCAAGATATCGTCCCTTCTTACGCCAGTAACTAACTCCATAATTAATAAGGTAATACCACCTCCTCTTTTACCCTCTCTTCTGTCCTGACTCTTGTTCTGGTACCACAGAATATTGAGTTGTTAGCCCCGACCTCCCTCAAACACATCTCTGTAATAGCAAAAATGTCACACTTCCACATGTCACCTCGTTTCCTTATCATATCTGTCTGTCTGATAATTTTACCAGCATCAAGGTAAAGCAGATCCAAGCTGGAATATATCACCTGGAATACTCAGTACTTCGGGGTTCTTCAGTCATTCACTGTTCGTTATCAACCTGTCCAATTCATGAACCAAAACTGTAACTCTGGGACTGAATGAATATTTGTTGAATTTGAAATTCCTTTTTAGTAAATGTGTTCATCAAATGCAACTTTCCAGAACTGAACAGTCAGCTCCAGATACAACGAGTTTCTGCTGATTAGTTCCCTGCTCAGTGTGCAGAGGGGACAGCCCTCAGTGATGGAGAAAGTGAGGACTGGTGATCAGAGTCGAAAATTGTGGCGCTGGAAAAGCACAGCAGTCAGGCTGCATCTGAGGAGCAGCAGAGTCGAAGCTTCCCATGTTTTCCATTCCATAATACACAGGATATTCGGAACCATACTTGCTCAGGAAGGCAGCACTGTACAGAGCCCTGAAATGGAAAGCTGTCAATCATTTGGTTGGACAGGGAGTAAAAAGTTGAGGAGAAATACAGACTGTTTGAAGTACAAAGATAAGGATAGATAAATCCCTCAGCCAGACGGGAAACACTCTAGGTTACTACAGGAAGAGAGGGAAGAGATTTCTGTGCCTTTGTCGATGGTCTTTGCACCTTCACTCTCCATTGGAGTAGCGACGGTTGATTGGAGGGTGGTAAAAGTAGTCCCTTGTTCAGGCAAAGAAAGAGGGATTTTCCTGAGAATGACAGACAAGTCAGTCTTACATCAGTATTGGGCAAACTATTGGAGAGGATTCTTGAAAAACAAGGTTTGATTAGAAATAGTCAGCATGGATTTATATGGGGCAGGTCATACCTCACAACTCTTATTGGATTATTTGAGGATGGGATGAAGCACACTGAAGAAGGTAGAGCAGTGAATGCCGAGTGCATGGATTTTAACAAGATGTTTGATAAACTTCCCCGTGGTAGTTTCATTCAGAATGTAAGGAGGCATGGTATACAGGGAGACCTATCTGCCTGGATACAGAATTGGCTAACCCATAGAATACAGAGGGCGGTGGTAAATGGGAAGTATTCAGTGTGGAACTAGGTGAGCAGTGGTGTTCCGTAAGGATCGGTTCTGGCACCTCTGCTGTTTGTGATTTTCATAAATGACGAGGATGACGAAGTGGAAGGGTAGGTTAGTAAGTTTGATGATGTAACACAGGTTGGTGGAACTGTGGATAGGGCTGTTGTAGTTTGCAACAGGAACATTGACAGGATGCAATACCCAGCTGCGAAGTGGCAGATGGTGTTCAATATGGAAAATGGGATACGATTCATTATGGAAAATCGAATTTGAATGCAGAATACATGGTTAAAGGCAGGATTCTTCCATTGTGGAGGAACAAGGGAATCATATGGTTCATGACATAGCTCCCACAAAGTTGCTACCCAGGTTAATAAGGTTGTTAAGGATGTGTTTGATGTGTTCATTTGCCGAGGGAGTTTAACAGCTGCGAGGTTATGCTGCTACTCTATGGAGCCCTGGTGAGACCAACTTAGAATATTGTGATCTGCTCTGGTTGCCTCGTTATAGGAAAGACGTGGAAGCTTTGGTGAGGGTGCTGAGGAGATTTATCAAGATGTTGCCTGGACTGGAGGGCATGTCATACAAAGAAAATTTGAGGGAGCTAGGGTGTTTTTCTCATTGGAACGAAGAAGAATGGAACGTGACTTGACAGGGGTGTTCAAGATGATGAGAGACATCGATAGAGTGGATAGCCATTTACTTTCTGCCAGGGTGGAAATGACTCTCGACGGAGTATGATTTTAAGGTAATTGAAGGAAGGTTTAGGGGTGATGTCAGAGGTAGGTTCTTTCATAGAGGGGTGGGTGTGTAAAATGAACAGCCAGCAGTTGTAGTAAAGTCAACTATATTAGGGATATATAATTGGATAGGTACATGAATGATAGTATAATGAAAGGTATGTATGTTCGTTTGATCTTAGAGTAGGATCAAAGGTCGACAGAACGTCAAAGACTGAAGGGCCTGTACAGTGCTGCACTGTTCTGCACTGTTCTGTGTTACCAGTTTCACCCAGCTTGTGGATTGTCATCAGTTGTTGAATGTGTGAGGGAATGATGTGTGTGAGATCAGGAAGCTGTGGAGCGGTGTAAGGCCAAATCCTCCAGTTATGGTGTGCATTGTTACAGTCACCTGAAAGCCAGTATAATATGTGTGGTAACTTAAACCAGACACAATCCGTCAAGTTCAGTTATTAATGTGATTTTTGGATTGCCGTTTGCTGCTGGTTACTTCACATACATTCTACTGTGTGACCCATGTAGTAATCTCTGACCATTCACCGAGATGTACAAATTTATTTTGATACTGGAGAATGTGAAGGTGACATTTTTTGGATATGGATTTAGAGGTTTCTTTGTGAGGCACAAGACACTGCAATAGATTTTCAACTTGTTAACGTCTTCACCCGGGGTGCAGGTGAATGGAATCTTGGAGGCAGGTCAGATTTCATCACCATAGGTAACTTGTATGGTGTGATTCTGGCTCTCCGTGTCAACACGTCTGCTCTCTGGGCCAGGCTCTGACTGAAGATGAATTTTAAAACTTGGTTGCTGGTCAGCAATTAGTATTTAACCTGGACAACATTTGTACCTACACTGAGATCAGTTGGCGGGTTCTCCCCCTGCCCAAGGTGGATTCCAAATTATTTGTTTTGAAGAAATGTTTGACTGACTGCCCTGAACCAGGTTAGAAACTCACTGTACAGATTTTGGAAAAGGCGACTGAGTCTCTGTGTATCTCAGGCAGCTGTGAGGTCCAATAACACTGTAAATGATTTCAGATCTATTTGAAGCAATTTTCAGCGTAGCTCATTGCAAGGTGGTGAGTTTACTGAGCCAAACAAGAGTCGGATGTTTGCTATATTCCATGAATTGGGCAAAAATAAGATGTGAACGATAATCATTCAACTGAACTAGAATCTGTTCAATCAATTCTGTTGATTCTATATTTATGGAACTAAAATATAAACTCCTGACAAGATTTTCTAACACAGAAATAAAGTATGTACATTTTATTTTATCGAGGAAAGAACATACATCTTGTGGTAATCAGAATTAGACATTCAATGTCAGGATTCAAAGCAATGTTTTGCCACTCCAATATTTTTAAAGTGGTTGGTTTCTGAATGATAACATGTTCAGAATGAGCAAACGACTGAACATACAAATAGAATTAGGGTTCTTATACATTTATATGTAAACAATCAGTTTAATTTCTCACTGAAATGTACGATCTTCAGCTATTTGCCAGCAATTTAAAAATTTCAATGATTTACCATGGACTGTGAACATTAAACTAAATCAATTATTTGTGCTTTCAAATTTTAGTGAATAATAATTTGAAAACTGCCAATTTTTAGAATGAATGATGTTTAATATGAAACGTGGAGAGTAAAAAAAAAGCAACGAACATAATATTGTGTCAGTGAAAAGTCAAAGCTTTCCAAAGAGTTTTTGACAAAGGAATGATATATTTGTTTTAGTAATGGGAATACAACATGTAAAATATTCATGTTCAGACTAGTAATTAGACTTCATAATGAAGCTGACCTTGCAATACTTGCATTTTAAATGCTTACGCTGCACCAAGTAATCAGATATTTGTGAGCATTTACATAGTGAAATAATTGGATACTGACTTTTATTCACAGCTGACACATGATAGAGTACAAAACTTTAAAGTACAGGAGGAACCCTTGGCCATTACGTATGCATCAGTTCCAAAAATATCTCTCAAGCACCTCCCATTTGCCAGCCCTCTCTCTGTTGCCCGTTAAATTAATAATTTCCAAATATATATCCAGTTCTCTTTTGAATCTTCATCCTCAACTTTCCCAAACATTCAATTCCAATTCGTAACAACTCTCTAAATAAAGACGGTTTTTTTCCTTATTTCACTTCTAGCTCTTTTACTGACAACCTTGAAATTAGAATTCCTTGATGCTATAATGCCTACTAATAGAGTATTCTTTTTCTACTCTGCAACGTTTTTCATACTTTTGAGCACCGCAATAAATTCACATCTTTGTCTGTTCTGCTCCAGGAAAAATAAGCCTTGCAAGAACTTTAACAAACACTACAACGGAAAAAACAAGCAGAAAATTAGTCTCCAGGATATATGAACATCAGCTAGCTACAAAAGACATGATCCCAATACGAATACCTTACGTACTGATGAGGAAGTACGCCACATTGACTAGGTCTGCATATCTATCCTAGGACAGGCCAAACAGAGACAAGCACAAGAATTCCTGGAAACATAGCATTCCAACCGGAACTCCATCAACAAACACATCAATTTTGACTCCATCTATCATCCTCTGAGAAAAAGGGCAGGAAATGACATCATGGACACCGGTAATTACATTACCAACTCAAGGAAACTGAAACATTTAAATAGAAAGTGGGAGATAATACCAGCACTTCACTGGATGCTCACTTACTGAGTACAGTCAATGGAACAAACTAGGAACTGCCTTTAGCTATTGCTTCAGAATATATCTGAGTGTTCGTGGCTGCCACCACATAGAATAATTGAATGAAAATGCGAGCCTGCACCACCAAGTGCATATCCAAAGGCGTTTTTTTAACATTTGTGAGATTACCTGATCAATCACCCGCCTAGGAAATGCATTCCAGACATGTGCTATTAGTGGCAGAAATGCGGCTCAGTGGTTAGCACACCTGCCTTAGAGCGCTGGGGACCCAGGTTTGATTCCAGCTTTGGGTGACTGCCTGTATGGATTTTGCACATTCCCCCCATATCCGCGTGGGTTTCCTGTAGGTACTCCGATTTCCTCCCACCATCCAAAGATGTGCAGGTTAAGTGAATTGGCCATGCTAAATTGCCCAAAGTGTTCAGAGACATGTAGGTTAGGTACATTAGTCAGGGGTAAATATAGGAGGAATGTGTTTGGGTGGGTTACTCTTTGGAGGATCAGTGTGGACTTTTTGGGCAGAAGGGCCTGTTTCCACATATAGGAAGTTTATATTCTATGTCTGTGCCACCCTCTCAGTTCAATACAGACTCCAGAAATCCCCTCTCAATCCCCTGCCTTTCACTTTAAGTATGTTTCCTTTTGTTTTTGACCGTTAGAGTAAGGGAAACAGCTGCTGTCTGTTCGTCCTCTCCATACCCTTTATTCCCTTGTACACCTGTACCATGTTCCCTCCTCAACCTTCCCTGCTTCAAAGAAAAAAGGAGCAAGTTTAGCCCTCGCTCTTCAAAGTTTGAGTACTCACTTGTCTTGTTAATTCAGATGTGCATCCTCTCACATTTATCAGTATTAAACTTCATCAGCCATAAATCTGGATATTGAAATCATCTGTTTATATCGTCCTGTAGCCTAACCCTGTCCTCCTCACTGTGAAGCACCCAGCTAATCTTTGTGTAATCCCCAACATTAGTTATCATTCCACTTCCATCCATCTTCCACATTCTCACCATCATCATTTATGAATATCACAAACAAACCTTGATTTCCTTCCTGTTCTCCACATGTTATTTACAAAGGAATGATTAAGAATTCCAGTCTCTTGTTGTTCTTATTTTGGGGAATTTACAGAGTGATGTAGTTTACACCTATTATGAGGGAGCTGCAAATACCATTTGCGACACAAAGTTAAATTCACCTTTTACACTCTGTCCCTCAGCATGTCTTATTCATAAAGCTTGTAACTAATTTAGGGAGAATTCGGTTTGTCACCTTGCACTGGAACATTAGCCTGTTGTGTGGCACTGTCCTTTGTAACAATAGTGAAAACTGAAGAAATTTTTCATCTGCAGGATGGACACTGATTCATTTCTTGAATCAGCTAATGTGATGAGGAAAAATATTCAATTAAATTCCATGTTATGGACAAACTGCAGGTGATCAAATCATATTCTCATGTCTACCTTGGATTGGAAGCATATGCATACTGTGAAAAAAAATTCAAAAATGTTGAGACACAACACTGGGGGGGGGGGGGGGGGGGGGGAAACACCTCACCTGCATTTGATGGAGATACAAAACTACGGAGTGAATGTACAATCTGATAAAGAATCAAGTGATAGAAAAAGAAGTCCATCAAATTTTAATTTTCAATGGAATCCGATCCCAATTTTCCTGAACAGTGGTGATTTTCACCCAACCTCACTTTTCCAAAAACAAGCTTTACCCAGTCACTAAAACTTCATTAGCCATTCTTCCTCCCCTTCCGACTCTTTTTTTACACTCCTACTTCCCTTGCACGACCCCTTCTGCTGCCACATACTCTTCCACTGATGATATCTCTTCACACCCTTCTTCTGCCACTCCCACTGTAAGTTACACCAGTTCCCTAGTTACTCCCACTTCCACTGGCCATCTCTTACCCATTTTTGCTTTTCAACTGGGGTGATGGGAGCTCCTGGCTTCTGTGCTGCTATTGGTCATCAGTGAATGATGAGGTTGAGATGATCAATGCCCAATGTTTAATCGCGTATTTCTGTCATTGTCCAATGCACCGTGAATAGGGTGAGATATTTCCCTATACAGAGTGGAACGTTTTTTTTCTGTCTCTGTGTCACAGCGCTGAAGCAAACAGCCTCATCCCAAATAGGAAACACCTCTCCTCAGAATCAGAAGTCCATGCATCTGTTTGTCCTTAAACGTTGCGAGATCAGTGACCACATTGTTCAATAAGCCGTGTTCTAGCCTTTTTCTTTTTAGCATTTTAACTGATTTTCCAATGTCAGTTGAGGTGAGATCAGAGTAACTTCCCTTGCCATCAAAGTAGCATTTGATTCATGTAGCATCATTCCCCCTCAGCAAACTGTGGTTAATGGAAATCAGAGGAAATTCTGTGATGGTAATTTCCTCAATGAACAATAACACCTTACCCAGAGCTATTGGGAATGACAAATAAACTCTGCCCTTGCTAGTGCCTTCCAAAACCATGGATGAATTTGTTTTATTAATAACATCAAGATACGTCAGTTTTCACAGTTTGGTCTAAAGTCTCAGAAAAGTAAAACCTTGCTGGTTGAGTGTCACCCCAATGAAATCAGAGCATTACAATAAGGTAACGATTCAGATTATCTTCAATCATTTACTTTCTGAAGACTGGTCGTGCGGTGTCATTGCCACTGAGATCAACATTTTCTCTGTCTAACAGCATCACATCGCATTGGCTCAAGGCTGCACCATTCCCCAATTCTACTTCATTCTCCAACTCATTTGCTGTGCTCACCAGATATACGAGGCACACAAGATGGAATAACTTAGAGATGCCTATGAGCCTCTGGAACCTGCCACACCACCATGCCCTGTGCTCTGACTCCATTCCCTCCCCTAAGCCCACCTCCTGTCGTGTATTCACCATCCCTCCGAACCTTCCACGGTCTAATGCTGAATGTTCTGTACTCAGCAAAGGTCTCAGTTTTATCCCTCTGCGCCCCCACTTTAATGAATTTCAGGCACGACATAATGTTGAACTCCTCTTCCACCATCTTCTCCTCGGTGTCCATTTCTTTGGACAAGAGTCCACTCCCCATCCCATAGAACCTTCGCCCAGCTCCAACACTCTCCCTCCACCTGGATCCATTCCTCTGGCGTTTACTTGAACTCAATATGTTCATTGAGAACTTTCCATGTGAGTTTAGTTGTCTTAAATTCTCTGTATTCCCCCTCTCCCTATCCAACCTATCACCCTCTGAACAGACTGTACGCTGTATGCTTCAATCAACCCTGACTAGGTTATTCAGACTGTGCCGATAAGGGAGGTGCTGCTGCAGTCTGGTGGACTCACCTCTACATTTCAGTGTTGAGTGCCAGCTCTCAGATACCTCCACATGTCACCTGCTGGTCCATAACCCTACCATGGCACATCAGGCTATTTTATTTACTAAATCTGACCACATTTCACCTGGAGATTCCCAGTCACTGGCCCACACCTCCCCCCCACCCCGACTCACCCCGACCTAGCAGTCCCGAAGCTGATGGTCCTCTGATAGCAGAGTTCGCTTTTATCTCCTCCTGAAAATCCACAAACAGAACTGCCCATGCAGAGCCATTGCTTCAGCCTGCTCCTCCCATACAGAGGGGGTGCATGGATACATACGTGGTCCAAAGCTATACCTGTTTCTTCATGGGGTACGTAGGTCATTCCATTTCCAGTTCTATTCCAGCCCCCATCCATAACTCTTTCGCCAATATGTATATATTATCATCGCTGCTGCTCCTCTTTCTTTCCAGAATTGGAAAAGTTCGTTGTTTCCAATTTGCACCTCTCCCTCAC
This sequence comes from Hemiscyllium ocellatum, assembly GCF_020745735.1. Taxonomy (NCBI): domain Eukaryota; kingdom Metazoa; phylum Chordata; class Chondrichthyes; order Orectolobiformes; family Hemiscylliidae; genus Hemiscyllium; species Hemiscyllium ocellatum. The sequence goes on from NW_026868321.1 coordinate 155,219, forward strand.
ATTCACCTCTCTATCTCTGACTCCTCCACTCCTTTACTCGATATCTCTGCTTCTATTTCTGAGGATAGACCGGTCACTGATATCCAGTAATAACCGACCAACTCCCACAGCTACCTGGAGTATGCATCCTCACACTCTGTTTCTTGCAAAGGCTCCATTCCATTCTCTCAGTTCCTCCGTCTCCACCGCATTGCTTCTGATGATGTCACCTTCAAACATGTGGCCTCTGCTATGTCCACCTTCTTCCTCAAACGAGAACTCTCCAGCACTGTTATTGACAGGGACCTCAACCAGTTCCGACCCACCTCCTGCACTTCTACCCTCAGCATCTTTCTTCCTTGCTGTAGCAGCGTTAGAGTTTCCCTGATCCTTACCTACCATCCAACCAGCATTCACATGCAGAAGATCATCAGTCTGCATTCCCCCACCTCCAGCGAGATGCCAACACCAGACACATATTTGCCTCCTCTCCCCTTTCCGCCTTCTGAAGTGACCATTTCCTCCAGGACACCCTGGTCCACTCGTTATTCACTGCCCACACCTCCCCCCACAACACACACACACCACCTCCCCCAGCCCCCACCACAGGTGCACTTCACTTTCCTCTGCCGAAGCTGTTACACTTTCCCATTTATCTCCTTCCTCGTCACTATCTAAGGTCCAAACATACCTTCCAGGTGAAGCAGCATCCTACCAACATTTCCCACAATCCGGTCTACTACATTCGCTGCTCACATTGTGATCTGCTCTACATTGGGGAAACTAAAGGTAGACTGAGTGACCACTTCACTGAATATCCAAGCTGTACCTCTGCAAAAGACCCTGAGTTTCCAGTTGCCTGCCAATTTACTACCCCATCCTGTTCCCTGACCAGTATCTCTGCGTCAGGCTTGCTGCAGTGTTCCAGGACATTTCAACGCAAGCTGGAAGAACAACACCTCATTTTCCGAGGGTGGACCCTGCAGCCATTCAGACTCAAAATAATGGTCAATAATTTTAGGGACTGAACTCCTCAATGCCCCCTACCCAGACACCAGGCCTAGTTCTCACGTGGCCTTCCATTACTCACTCCCTATTGTTAGCTACTAACAGTTTTCATGAACAGTTATTCAGCTTCTGCTGTATATTAATCAACATTTTCAGGGATACCATCCGTTCTGAGGAAGGACCACTGGATTAGAAACATTAATTCTGATTTCTCTGCACAGATGCTGCAGACCTTTTGCAGGAACTTCGGTTTTTGTTTCAACAATGTCTCACAATGTTTTTGTATCACAATGCAATACGTCATGGATTTTTGGAGCTCTGTCAAACATAGGAACTTTGTAATTTCTCATTTAATGTCCATAAACAAATATTCGAGATTCAACTGAGATAGCAACTTTACTTATATCGTTCAGATCAGTCCATTTGTCACAGTTCAGAAAGAAAAAGAAATCGATAGAGGGAAACTCAGCAGGTCTGGCACCCTCTGAGCAGGGATACACAGAATTAACATTTGATTTCAATATGACTTTTTCAGAACAGTATCACATCATATTCGATATGTTAACTCTGTTTCTCTCTGCAGATACTTCCTCATCTGTTGCGCTTCTACCATCATTTTCTGTTTGTATTTCATGTTTCCGTATCACTGTATTTCATGTTTCTTGACAGGGCGACATGCTGAATTTGGTTACATATGGACAATGTAGTCCTTTCCTGTTCCTATAATAGTTGGTGTGTCTGGGACACCTGTGTTACGGCCGAAATCTGTTTCTTCTTTAAGCTTCAAAGGAAAAAAGAATTTTTTTTCTGATGATCCTGTACATCTCAGGAACTCCACTTTGTTTAAAAAGACATTTTAGAGACAGGTGAAATTTCATGAGATAATAGGAGTAGATTATTTATGGTGGAACACTCTGTGACCATGTTGAACAAACTTGTCTACCCTGTCTCCAAAGGTTTTGATGTCATAACACAGAATTATTTACAGCAAAAGTGGGGGGAACTCAACCCATTTTCTCTTCCAGCTTGGAATGACTATCTCTACTGTTAGTCTCCTGCATTGTCCCCATTGCCCTTCACATGTTGTTACGAGTGTCTGCCTTTTATTTTAAGTATCCTGCCAGATATGAACAATATGATAAATCTCAAACAAAAACAAAATCAGAACTTCGAGGGCAAGCTCAGCAGTTCTGGCAGTATCTGTGAAGAGAAATTAAAGTGAATGTTTCAGGCCCGGTGACCCTACTCGATCTGTATTCCCAATGATTAAATGGTGTGTATATACAATATAGTTCACTTTATCACTTTAATATTATCCTTTTAGTTCACATTGTCATTCAGCATTGCATCACCCAAATGTTGGCTGTTTCCTTGTTGTGCATTAGACTTAATTCTGTCTGTCAGAAAGAGGGATGATGACTGGGGAATATCATTGTACTGCCCATGCTGTCTCCACAGGCACTGCTCCCATTCCACCCTATCCCCCAGCCAATATCATGTTCATGCGAACCTGACGCATTAATTCATTTTTGGAGAGATAGTTGCAGCATAGTAAACGGACTACAGAGCAGAATCATGTAGCCTACAAAAAGAAAATATTTTTATTCTCTCTCACAACTGACTTCACCCAGCGATTGTGATGGGAGATGGGACCAATGTCAACATGTAGTCCAGTCCAGTTATATTGTGAACTGAATGTGCTGTATTGAAAGCAGGGACTGTTTGCTCTGACTGATTGATGTCAATCTCCATGCAATGCAACTGTGTCACTGGAGGGTTTCCCTCTCCTATTACTAAGAGGCTTCATTCAGTGTTCTACCACTGTAGTAACAGATGCATCAGCTCCAACAGTAACAGAGATCATCAGCTGCATAGATCTGAATGTGAGAATAGCGGACTGGAACATTGCAACAATGGAGAGGAGGTTTTCCAATAGTCTTTTCAAGATTTCCCCCTCTTGGGGATTTCTACCATATCGGATATCAGCAGTGCTGATAATTATTCTGGATGGGATGGAGGGTGTGCTACTGACCTATTCTCGCTATTGTTGGTGTTCTCTACCTCTGTCTATTCATTAATCCCAGAAACAAGTTTGAACTTCATTGCAATTTCTGTGATCTATATTTGTGAGAGAAAGAAACTATTGCCTTCAGTTTCAATTGCAGTCTCCATTCATTACCCATGAACGGCAAACCACTCCCTCACAAACATCTGCGAACAAAACTGTGCACAACCTAGAGATCCCTCTTTGCCCTGAACTGATTTATGTCTCCTGTTCTCTCTGTCACCAACCCTGTCCATTACCAGCTCCTAATATCCCCAATCTCCATCTCTGTGTCAGTGCTGTTGCTGAACAATCCATTGCCTACACGTTGGTAAAATTCAGACTGAATGTTTCAAGCTCTCTTCTGACCACTTTTCCGATTACAAATATTTCAATCACAAAATTGCACTTGTCTTGAAAATTACTTCATGATTAGGACAATGTATGAATGTAGGAATGTCGCTGGATATAATTCAGAAGCGAATCTTATTAAACGAAAGATATTGTTTCAAGTTATTTGTTTCAAGTCTGCAACAGCTGATGACAGAACTTAAATAAAAATGATAAGAATTGGAATAAAAGTGAATTTCACGAAAAACAAACAAAAGCAACATTTTGTCTGAAAACCTTCTTCTTTCACTGATCACCTTCGGTAAAGAAATTTAATGTTATTACACAGTCATATTTAATTGTGACTTGAGACCCATGACAATCTGCTTAACTTTATATTTGCTTGTGGAATGGCCTCATAATCAGGGCAATTAGTGATGGTCACCAAATGCTGCCCTTGGCAGAGATGATAACATCTCACGGAATAACAAAATTGAAGGTGAGATCAAATAAAGGAAGTAGCTGAAAATCTGAAATTATAGAAAGAAATGCAAAGAAACGAACAGAAAGTGCTGGGAAACTTTCCTGAACTGAAAGCAGATGCAAAGGAGTATGATTAATACCATTGACAGGGAAGTCTGCTTTGAAGGGGAGGAGGAATCAATACAGAAAGAGAGATACAGAAGAAAAAGAGCAAACAAAGAGAATGATGATCAGCTGGGCTGGAAATAAAATGTGAGATTCACCTCATTTATTTTTCGCCTTTCCCATCTTCCTGAATATCATGCCCTTGTAAATACAGGCATGCCCCGCTTTTCAAAAGTTCGCTTTTCGCCACTTCCCTTTCTAAATGACTTACATTAGGACATTGTTTCGCTAACCAAAATGTATCCGAACAGGATTTTCACTTTTATGAAGCAAGCCGATTTTTTTCCCATACAAATTAGTGCTACTGCACTTTACACCATATCAGCTTACCAACGGTTTCGAAGGAACACACTGCTTACAAATAGTGAAGGAAGCTGAAAATGTGTTGCTGGTTAAAGCACAGCAGGTTAGGCAGCATCCAAGGAACAGGAAATTCGACGAGCCCTTCATCAGGCTCCTTCCTGAAACGTGGAATTTCCTGTTCCTTGGATGCTGCCTAACCTGCTGTGCTTTAACCAGCAACACATTTTCAGCTGTGATCTCCAGCATCTGCAGACCTCACTTTTTACTCGAAAATAGTGAAGGAACCCTGTATATATCTAAGATCATATTTAAAGCGATTTGATTCCCTCTGTCTGTCCTCCCTAAGTGTGGTCTTCTTCTTATATTCATTAATTAGATATGGGTATCTCTGACTGGGGCAGCATTTTTCCAGTTGCCCTTGAGAAGATCTTGAGCTACTGCAGTCCACGTGTTTGATCTGATTTGGTTTCATTTATTTCATTCAAATGCACAATGCAAAAGTTTGTTTTTATTGAAGTGCAGGCACATGATAGTAAACAAGAAAACAGAGATCACAGGGTCCTTGGACAGAGTGATGCATACAAGGTTACGGCTTCACAGGAGGTGTGCAAAGTAAGATCGACATTAGAAAGATTAACATTATTTGAATAGTGAGAGATGTCAATTTGTCAGTCTAATAATGGTAGGGAAGGAAGTGTTCCTGAGCATGCTGGTCCATGTTTTCAAGCCTCTGCCTCTCCTCCCTGTTGGAAGCGGTTGTAGGAGATCATTACCAGTTTGGGAGAGAGATCTTTGATGTTGCCAGCCTTTCTGCGACAATGACAAGTATAAATGTACGGAAGGTTGTCTTCCGTGATGGTCTGGACTGTGCACTATACCGTCTGTAGTATCTTTTGGTCCTAGGCAGAGCGTTACCATGTCAGGTCGTTATGCATCCGAATAGAATGCTTTGAGTTGCCAGTATGCAGAGCACTGGGAGACGGGCGGTTTCAAAATAGTTAGATGTAACAATTGACTGTTAGCTGGATACCCACGTTCTGGTTGCTGTTTTGACAACAATTGAAATTTAACTGGTAATTTTAAATTATGTCTTCTATACCAAAACCATGTTGAGTGTATTGTATTGCCAACATCGAACCAATGAGCCATCACCTGCTTCATACGAATAGAGAAGCCAACGAAGGAGAAAGAGACAGAAACAAAAGGAAGGGGAGAGAGAGAACACGGCGAGGGAAACTGATGGACAGTCAGTCAAAGAGAAAAAGGAAACAAAACAAGGAAACAAACAGTCGCATGTGCAGGGAGAAGGGAAGATAATAGGTTCAGGGAAAGGAACAGAAGACAGGGAAAAGGAAAACACAGGGAAATAGGCAGAGTGAGGGAAACAGTGAGAGACAAAGGTCACAGGGAGCTGGGGATAGGGTCAAGGGGAGCTGGGGGAAATGGAAGGAGCTGGGGGTGAGGACCAGAGAAACCTGGGCGTGAGCACTGGAGGGAGTTTGGGGTAGGGAGGTGAGGATTTATTTTGTCCTGCGCCAAGATATCCAGGTATATCATGGATCAAGGTAAGCATGGATGTACTGAACGATGGCTGTAAAATATGTTTGAGAGGCATATAGGTTACCCTGCACAGGGTGTGCGCTAGGCGAGGTCAATATGAACAAAGTCAGCATTATCTGAGGTTAGAGAGTCCATTCATCGGTCTAATAAGAGCTAGGAAGAAGCTGTTCCTGAACTTGCTGCTCTGTGTGTTCAAGCGTCTGTATCTTTTATCCTGATGGAAGAGGTTGTGGGAAATATTTACAGACATATGATGGGTTTTTGGTAATGTTAGAACAAAGAACATTCCAGTACAGGAACAGGCCATTCAGCGGTCCAAGCCTGAGCCGTTCCAAATCCTCTATCTCAACCTGTCTTCTATTTTCTGAAGGCCTGTATCCCTATGCTCCCGGCCCATTCATGTATATTTCCCAAATCATCTTAAATGGAGCAACACTGGTCACAGTTACAAAGATATCTGTTAAGGCCCAAGTTATTTCCTCTCTCCCTTCCCCCAGTAATCTTGGATAGATGTTGGCAGCCTTTCTGCAGCAACGAGCCGTGTAAATAGAGTCAATGATTGGGAGATTGGAGTCCGTCATAGTCTGGGCTGTGATCACAATCTTCGGTATTTTCTGATGGTCCTGGGCAGAGTGTTGCCGTACCAGGCCATTATGCACCCGGACAGTACATTCACAATAGTGCATCTGTAGAAGTAGTGCATGCTAAATATCCTGAGCCAAGTGAGGAAAGAGAGACGTTTTTGAACCATTTTGACTGTCACACCTGTGTGGGAAGTCCGGGGTAGGTTGCCAGTTACCATCACTCCGAGGGACTTGACGCTCTGCACTGTCTCGACCGTTGATGTAGATGCTTAACTTGGAATTGTTTTTTTTAAGAAGTTTTCATTGGATGTGAGCATTGCTGGATGTGCCCAGCATTTCTTGCCCGTCCGCAGTTGCCCTTGAGAAGGTGGTGCTGAGCTGCATTCTTCAACTGTTGCAATCTACCTGCTGTGCGGTGACCCATTAGTGATTAAAGAGGAAATTCCAGGGTTTTCACGCAGCAACAGTGAAGGAACGGCAATACATTTCCAAATCAGGATGTTGACTAGTTTGGAGGGGAATTTGAAGGTCGTGGTGTTCCCAAAAGTCTACTGGCCTTGTTATTCCAGATGGAAGTGTTTGTGTGATTGGAAGGATCTGTCTGAGGATCTTTGGGGAATTCCTCCATTGTGTCTTGTAGATAGTACACACTGCTGCTCCTGAGTGACCATGGTGAAGGGAGTGAATGCTTGTGGATGTGGTGCAAATCAAATGGGCAATTTTGTTCTGGATTGTGTCAAGCTTCTTTAGTGTAGTTGGGCCTGCATCCATTCAGGCAAATGAGGATGTTCCATCTAATTCCTGACTTCTGTTTCGTAGATGATGGACAAGCTTTGGGTAGTCAGGAGGTGAGTTTCTCCTGCAGTATTCCTCGCCTCTGATCTGCTGTTATATTCATGTGGTGAGTCCAGTTGAATTTCTGGTCAATGATACCACCCCCCCCCCATCCCCCAGGATATTGATAGTGGGTGAGTTTAGTGATAATAATGCTGCTGAATACAAAGTGGTTATTTTGTTTCTTATTGATGACAGTCATTATCTGAATTTCTGTGGCGCAAATGTAACTTGGCACTTGCCAGCCCAAGCCTGGATATTGCCCAGATATTGTTGCTTTGGGCATGGGCTGCTTCAGTATCTGAGCATTTGCTAAGGTTGCAGAACATTGTCCAGTCATCATCGAATATCCCCACTTCTGACCTTATGATGGAAGGAAGGTCATTGTTGAAGCAGCTGAAGATGTTTGGACCCAGGGCATTATCCGAAGGGACTACAGCAGAGATGTTCTGGAGCTGAGGTGCCTGACCTCCAACAACAATGACCATCTTCCTATCTGTCAGGTATGATTCCAATAATGGAGTGTTGGCCCGCGATACCGTTTTTGCTTGGGGTCCTTGATGTCACATTTGGCAGAATGCAGCCTTAATGTCAAGGGCTGGAATTCAGTTCCTTTTTCTATGTTTGAACCAAAAATGTGACGAAGTCAGGAGCTGAGTGACCCTGGCATACCCCAAACTGGGCGTCACTGAGCCGGTGCTGCTTGATAGCACTGTTCATGACACCTTCCATCATTTTTCTGATGATGGAGAGTAGACTGATTAAGCGGTATTTCGACGGGTCGAATTTGTCCCGCATTTTATGTACAGAACATACTTGAGCAGTTTTTCCCCATTGTCGGTTTGTAAACATACTGGAACAGCTTGGTTAGAGGAGCGGGATGTTCTGTATCACAAGTCTTCAGGACTATTGCGGCATGTTATCAGGGCCCATAGCCATTGCAGTATCCAGTGCCTTCAACCGTTTCTTGATATCAGTTAATCGAATTTGCTGAAGAATGCTCTCTGTAATGATGGGGACCACCGGAGGAGGCCGAAATGGATCATCCACTCAAAACTTCTGACTGAAGATTGCAACGAAAGCTTCAGCCTTATATTTTGCACTGATGTTCTGGGTTCTTCCATCATTGAGGTTGGGGATATTTGTGGAGACTCCTACTCAGGTGAGTTGTTTAATTGTCCGCCACCATTCACGATCGGATGAGCAGGACTGCAGAGCTTAATTCTGATGTATTGGTTCTGTGATCTCTAAGCTCTGTCTGTCCCTTGCTGTATATGCTATCTGTTTATGCTATCTGGAGGATTAATTCAGCTGAGGAACAACGTTATGTGGTAAGGTATGATTCCGTGAGTATAGCTATGTCAGGCTGGTGCTTGACTAGTCTGTAAGGCAGTTGTTCCAATGTTGGGACTAGACCTCAGATGTTAGTAAGGAAGACTTTGCAGGTTCTACAGTGATATTTCTAATGTTGACTTTTCTGGTGCCCATTTCGATGCCAGGTGGTCGATCAGGTTTCATTTGTTTGTAACTTTGTAGCAATTGGAACAACTGAATGACTCATTAGACCATTTCAGAGGGCGATTGGGAGTCAATGACATTGCTTTGGGTCTGGAGTTGCATGTCAGCCAAACCAGGTGAGGATGGAAGATTCCTTCATTGCAGGATATTGGTGAAGCAGATGGATTTTTCTGACAATCGGCAATGATTTCATTCTCATCAGTAGATTCTTAATTCCAGGGATATTTTTACATTATTGAATTGAATTTCCACTCTGCCGTGGCGGGATTCAACCTGGATACACAGAAAAAGTGCTGATTTTTCTGGATTGATAATCGATTGGTAATACCATGAGACATAGTTGGAACCATATGTTGTACTCAGCTGCCATTTCTTGTGTTACCCTGTTTTTCATTCATTGCTCATGTTTTTCTGGAATCTCATCCTTCATTAAATCCTGATTGAAATACATACTCATGAACACCTTCTCGACTGCTCGAATTTCATTCAGTCTGTTTTGTTTGAACAGATATTTCAAGGCAGCCGTACACCAGAGAAAAGCAGGAAAAGATAATGGTGATTGTGCACTGTACCTGTCACTGGACCAGCATGTCTGTCCAGGAAGTATTTATTGTGGGTCAGAGAACCTCAATTATTATGGAACGGATGGAGGCCATTCAGTCCATCGTGGAGTCACAATCTCTCCAACTGCACAATTGGAGAGAGGGAGAGTGTGTCAAGAGAGATTGTGAGAGAGAAATACACAGAGAGAAATCAAGTGAAGGGAGATAAACTGAGAGAGGATTGAAAGGGGAGCGACTGACTGAGTGCGAGAGGAAGAGGTGTTAGATGAGGGTGAAGTTAGATAGATCAGAAGACTGCATTACGGTAGGTAAATGTGAATAGACAGAAGTTAGAAGCTTTATTTAGAAATTCCTCTGGACGGCAAGACCTTTGTCTGGGCTCCATACACTGTGAGCACTGTGCTGATACTGGCTGTCATCCCAAATTATTTATTTCCAACAATATCACAGAGCTGGGTTACTGACAGCTAAACAGAACCCATTAGGCCAATTGACTGGTTCCATGGAGAAAGCAGAGGATTTAAAAATAGACTATGCCAAGAGCAGCAGGAAATGATAACCACCACCCCGCCTCCACAAGCACCACCCCTCCCCGCCCCGCACCGCCTACACCGATACTGTATGAGAGACTAGGCCAGAGAATCTCAGTGAGGGGATTCAATGACAGAGGTGAAATCACGATCTTAGCTGTGGTCAAATAATGATTGATAAAGTTTGCATACCACTTTCCTAGTTATGTAATTCACATTTCAATTTATATAGCTCAATATCAGGAGTGTATTTTAACAACCTTATCTCTTTGTACTTTGAATATACTGGTGTGTGTAGAAAATCTTTTTTTCCCTGTATTTTATATTGCAGAAACACATTTCATTAATATTGTCTCTGCTAATTCCTCATTGTAGATGTATTCTTGAATCTGTTCTTCATAAGAATTACAAAGAGTAACATTCCAATTCTGGTAAATGGGGAACATCACTGCCCCTCCACCCAGTCTAATCAGCCATGTCCCCCATTCCTCTCCGTCTTCTGTCTTTCCGCAATACCATAATCACAATGTAATTGAAGTCCATTAAATGACACTTCTTGACAGTTCCTTAACATCAATAACATCCACAGCATGACCCACGCCTGCCCACTCTGATCCTGGAATAACAATCTGAACTGTGTTGGCCATGTGTAATTCTCTGTTAACGTATCCGTGCGTTTGTTTGTTGAAACCCACTCTTTTTGGCACATTTTGCTCTCAGATCATGGATGATAGTTGTTTTCTCAATATTTTGCAGATATTGCAATGACTGATCAGTAGTTACGGGATTCATTTCTGTACTTATGAACAGAGAAGCATGTCTATGTTCCGTTAAACTTCTGGCATTACTTTCATATCCAAGGCTGACTGAATGATTACACACAATCAATCTGCCATCTTCAACATTCCTTCCTTCAGTCACATTCGCATATCACACCCAGAATGCACAAATGTTCAACGTTATTTTGAATTTTAATGAAGTAGCATTGAATTCAAAGGGGTTAACTTAAGCTATTTGTTCAGCGATTGTAATTATGTCAGTCTCCATGGATCGTATGCATCCCTAGGGATTTTCTCTCTTCTATCAATAAGGGAATGCTTTCAGCGTTTTATCCCATAGTGTGAGCGGGAGCATCACATGTCCAAAAGCAATAAGAAGGATTAGCAGCTTCAGAGAGAAGGGTAGGAGAGACGGAAATCTGGGAACATTAGACTGGAATGTTCCAACAATGGATGAAAATCTGGGAACATTAGACTGGAATGTTCCACCAATGGATAGGAGTTTATCCGATGGTCTTTACTGGCTTTCTCAACCTTGGATATCATTAGCATCGCGGATTGAAGATGTACTGATGATTATTCAAGCTGGTTACTATCCTATCCTTGCTATAGTTGGTGTTCCTGGTAAGTCACTCTGTCTGTTTAGTGAAACGGTCTGAACGGATTCGATGCTCATGATATGCAGGTTTTGGAAAGGTGCAAGCCAACGTTTTCTGCTCCAATCAAAGATTCCAATCCTTAAGAATTGTAACTAGCAAATTATTATTTACAAATTACTCCCCAATACGCGAGGGTAAAACACACTGTTCTCAACCTCTTTGATTCGTTTTCTCATGCAAAGTGTACATTTTCATATCTTCCCCACAAGCCAATCCTGTCCAGTTACCACCGTTAGGACGTCCCAGTCTCCTCCTCAGCCTCAGTTCAAATCCTGAATTAAACATCGTTTGTGCCTTGTTAATTCCAGATACATCTGTTTCAACTCCCTTCTTACCATGTGCCCATTGCAAAATAATTGCACTTGAGATGCTTAATTTGTTCTCTGCGCAAAATCTGAAAGATGGGCAGACAGTGTATGGTGAGTCACGTCATTGGCTAGTATTCCAGAACCACAGAATAATAATCTGTTGACATCGACTTGCCTTATGCACATTAGAGAAGGCAGTGGGTCATTCTACCCTGGTCAAGTCTCTGTTTAACTGCAAACCCAGGGCAATTTGTTTTACTATTTATTGTCCTGTGGAACAGCTGAAACAGCCACTCAGTTCAAGATCGGCATAACCTGCTGGCCGACCATGGCTGCACACATACCGTGAGGGCAGAACAAAAGGAAAGGTAGCTCCCTTCCTCTGCCTGCATCCCATATTCCAACGGCTCATTTCCATTCAGGTAGATAACCATTCACTGTTTTAGATGTATTCTTTGTGATTGAGTCTCTCCGAAGAGTGATGTCCATCTCCATGGGCACCTCTGATGCTGGCTTTATTGATGCTGACCTACAGATGTGAGGATGTTTTTAAAGTCTGTATCAGTGGCAGTGCATTGTAAATGAATGGTTTCCTGTGTCACAGGAAAGAAATGGAGCCAGCTAAGTAAGAGAAATGAATTATTGTGATCAAACCTGAGAGTTGTTGCGGCAGTATTTGGGTATTTGGACAGATTTTCTTTCCATTATATGAAGTGATCTCCTTATCACAGAAAGAGTGAAGAGGAGTTCCACCAGAATAATCCCTGGGATGATGATACCATGAGGAGTGAGCGAAGGTTGATCTAGCGCTGTGAGAGAATAAGACGTGATTGCATTGAACCTTGAGGGGGATGGACAATCACTCCTTATATTCGAAACAGACAATGGAAAGGTGATATATTCCATGACTGCTATTTCACTCAGGATGCATGATTTGGGATAGTTTAAGTGCCGGGGTGGACATTCCGCCCACCCACCCCAACCCCTACCCCCAATTGAGAGAGACGGAGAGATCCAAGTTTTGAATATACTCTCCCCACATTAATACAGTGCAGTTGATGTGTGATCCTGCACTGAATGTCATATTATCCACCACCCCGAAAGCAGCTACAATACCTTCATTCCAAAACAGTTAACTATTCACAACAGCGTCTGATCTTCATGAAGATCATGAATCTATCTTCTCAGAGATGCAAGGTACTTCCTTAAGCTTTAGACCAGAAGACTATAAGATATTGGAGCATAAATTAGGACAGTTAGCCCATCGTGTCTGCTCCATCATTCAATTATCGATGATAGGTTTCTCAAACCCTATCTCCGACCTTCTCCCCATAACGCTTCATCCCCTGGATAATCTAAACTTATCTATCTCCATGTCAAATATATTCGATGACCTGACCCCACAGCCTCCTGTGGCAATAAATTTCAAATGGTCACCATTCTATGGTTAAATAACTTTCTCCTTATCACTGTTCTAAAAAGTGTTCCCTTTCATCTAAGGCTGTGCCCGCAGATTCTAATCCAATGGAAATATCTTATCAACATCCACTCTCTCGAGGTCAGTCAGTATCATGTCTATATCAATTACATTCCCTCTCATCCTTTCAAACTTTATCAAGTATAGACACAGAGTACTGAAACATTCCCCATCCAATAAGCTTTTTATTCCTCTGACCATTCTCGTGAAAATCATCTGAACACGCTCCAGGACCAGTACATCCTTCCTGATGTATGGAGCTCAAAAATGGGCACAATGCTCCAAACGTGGTCTGACCAGAGCCGTATGCAGTCAGTTCTTATATTCAATTCTTCTCGTAGTAAATGTTCCCAAACATAATTGCAATTGCCCTCCTAACTATTGCCTCAACCTGCAAGCTGACTTTGAGAGAACCCTGCACTAGAACTCCCAAGTCCCTTTGCACTTTAGACTTCTGAATTTAGAAAATAGACCATGCCTTTATTCTTCATGCCAAAGTGCATGACCTCCACTTTCCAATATTGGAATGCATCTGACGATCTCTTTACCTGTCCAAATCCTTGTTCAGACTCTCCGCTTCCTCAATACGACCTGTCCATTTGCCTATCTTTGTATCGTCTGCAAACCTAACCAGTGTGCCCTCAATTCCCTCATCTAGATTGCTAATGTAACAAGTAAAAAGTTCTGATTCCAACACTGAGCATTCTGGATCACCACTTGTCCCCGGCTGCCATCCTGAGAAGTGCTCTTTTATCCCAACTCTCTGCTTTCTGCTAGACAGACAAGCTTCTATCCATGCCACCACCTTGCCTCTAACACCACGGACCCTTATCATACTCAGTAATCTCCTGTGTGACACCTTGTCAAAGGCCTTCTTGAATTCCAGGTGGATAACATCCATTGGCATTGCTTGGCCGAGCTGCTCATTTCCTCTTCAAAGAGTCCCAATAGATTTGTCAGGCATTAACTTCCCTTGATGAAATCATGCCGACTTTCCCCTATTTTACCAAAGACTCTCAACTATTCAGAAATCTCATCCTTCACAATGGATTCCAGGATCTTACCCACGACAGAGGGTAAGCTATTCATGGTGGGTTTTTTTTGGTCTTTTTCCTTACTCCATTGTTAAAAAGTGGTGTCACGTTAGTGGGTTTCCAGTGCTCTGGGATCGTTCCTTTATCTAGTGATTCCTGAAAGATAACCACGTTTGGCTTCACTCCCTCTTCAGCTATCTCCCTTATAATACTCGGATGTAGTCCATCTGGTCAAGTTTATTTAACCACCTTCGGACCATTACATTTTTTTTTCTAGCGTGTTTGCCATGGTGGGGGCCATCATACTCAGCTCTGGCCCCTCAATCTCTTGAATGTTTAAGGTGTTACTCGTGCCTTCCACCACGAAAGCTGATGCAAAGTAATTATTCAGTTCCTTGACCATTTTCTCGTTCCCCACTGCTATCTCTCCAGTATCATTTTCCAGCAATCCAATGTTCACCTTTGCCACTCTTTTATACATTATATATTGAAAGAAACTGTTACAGTCTTCCTTTACATTACTGGCTAGCTTACCCCCATATTTAATAATCTCCCTCCTTATTTTATTTTGTTTGCCCTCTGTTTTGTCTTTGTAAGCTTTCCAATCCTCAGGTTTCCCACTGCCTTTTGCCACATTATAACATTTCTCATTTGCTTTTATGCTATAGCTGAATTCCCTAGTCAGCTATGGATGTCCCATCCTCCCTATACAAGCCTCTTTTTCCTCAGGATAAATCTCTGCTGTATCCTGAATTACTCCAAAAATCTCCTGCCATTGCTGTTGCACTGTCTTTCCTGCTGGGCCCATCTCCCAGTCAATTCTACCCAGCTCCTCACTCGTGTCTGTGTAATTGCCTTTATTCAGCTGTAATACCGTTAATTCTGATTCTAACTTCTCTGTCTGAAACTGCAGAGTAAATTCAATCATATTCTGATCACTGTCACCTTCAGCTCCCCTCATCAAGTCTGCCTGTACAAGCTGCTCCAAAAAAACCATCTCGTAGACATTCCACAATTTCCTTTTCCTGCCAACCACTGTCAATCTGAATTCCCAGTCCATCTGTATAATAAAATCTCACATGATCACTGTAACTTTGCCTTTCCTGCAGATCTTTCCACCTCCTGGTGGATCTTACACCCCAGCTCCTGGTATATAACTCCAAATGAATTTTTTCACCTTTTTGATTCCCCAATCCTACCGACACAGATTCGACACCGTCTGACCTTATTTCATTTCTTATTGATTATTCATTCAATTCCATTCTTAATACTGAAACAATTCTATCTCTCTGCCCACCTGCCTAACTTTTCGACAGGTTGAATATCCTTGAATATTCAGCTCCCAATCCTGATCCTCTTGCAGCGATGTCACTGTAATGCCCACAATATCGTACCTGCCAATTTATGGATGAGTCACAAGCTCATTTACCTTATTCCTTATACTGCATGCATTCCGATATAATAGTTCAGTCCTGTATTACCCGTCGCTCTTCTCATTGTCATTTATTTGTCCAGCTGTTGGTACCCACACAGACCCTGAACACTGGATCATTCCCCTCCCGCTCCAAGTTCTGCAACACAGATGATATATCCCAAACCCGAGCACCATGTAGGCACCACAACCTTCAGACGTCTTAATCTCGATCACGGAGAACATTAGCTATGCTTTTAACTATACTATCACCAATTATCCAACATTGGGCAGCATGGTGACACAGCAATGCTGCCTCACAGTGCTCGGGACTTGGGTTCATTTCCAATCTCTGGACCCTGCCTGTGTGGACTTTGTACATTCTTCCCGTGTCTGAATTGGGAGCATTAACTCTTTTCTCTCTCCACAGTACATAGAACATAGAAAGATACAGCGCAGTACAGGCCCTTCGGACCTCGATGTTGCGCCGACCGAATCCTACCTAACCTACACTAGTCCAATACCTTCCAAATGCCTATCCAATGCCCGCTTAAATGACCATAAAGAAGGAGAGTTCACCACTGCTACTGGCAGGACATTCCATGAACTCACAACCCGCTGTGTAAAGAATCTACCCCTAACATCTGTCCTATACCTACCACCCCTTAATTTAAAGCTGTGTCCCCTAGTAACACCTGACTCCATTAGCAGTAAAAGGTTCTCAGTGTCGACCCTATCTAAACCCCTAATCATCTTATACACCTCTATCAAATCTCCCCTAAACCTTCTTTTCTCCAATGAGAACAGACCCAAGTGCCTCAGCCTTTCCTCATAAGATTTTCCTACCATTCCAGGCAACATCCTGGTAAACCTCCTCTGCACTCGTTCCAATGCCTCCACATCCTTCCTATAGTATGGCGACCAAAACTGCACACAATACTCCAGATGAGGCCGCACCAGAGTCTTATACAGTTGCAACATGACCTCAGGACTCCGGAACTCAATTCCTCTACCAATAAAGCCCAGTACACCATATGCCTTCCTCACAGCACTATTTACCTGGGTGACAACTTTCAGAGATCTGTGTACATGAACACCAAGATCCCTCTGCTCATCCACGCTACCAAGTAGCCTACCATTAGCCCAGTAATCCATCTTCTTGTTACTCCTACCAAAGTGAATGACTTCACACTTAGCTACATTGAATTCCATTTGCCACATTTCTGCCCAGCTCTGCAACTTATCTATATCCCGCTGTAACCTACCACTTCCTTCCTCATTATCCACAATTCCACCGACTTTTGTGTCATCCGCAAACTTGCTTTCCCAGCTTTCAAGCCCTTCCTCTAGATCATTTATAAAGATAACAAAAAGGAATGGTCCCAAAACAGATCCTTGTGGTACACCGCTAGTAACTGCACTCCAAGATGAACATAGTCCATCAACTACTACCCTCTGTCTCCTTCCAGCAAGCCAATTCCTAATCCAAACCTCTAATGTATCCTCAATGCCATACATCCGTAGTTTTAGCATTGGCCTACCATGGGGAACCTTATCGAACGCCTTACTAAAATCCATATACACAACATCTACTGCTTTACCCTCGTCCACTTCCTTAGTCACCTTCTAAAGAACTCAATAAGGTTTGTGAGGCACGACCTGCCCTTCACAAAACCATGCTGGCTATCCTAGATCGCGTTATTCCTATCCAGATGTTCATAAATTTTATCCCTTACCATTCTCTCTAAGACTTTGCCCACCACTGAAGTCAGACTCACTGGCCTATAGTTACTAGGTCTATCCCTACTCCCTTTCTTGAACAAGGGGACCACATTCGCTATCCTCCAGTCCTCTGGTACTATTCCCGTTGACAATGACAACATACAAATCCAGGCCAATGGCTCTGCTATCTCCTCCCTAGCTTCCCATAGGATCCTAGGGTAAATGCCATCAGGCCCAGGAGACTTATCTATTTTCATCCTCTCCAATATTCCCAGAACCTCTTCCCTGCATAGTTCCAGGCCATCCATTCTAATCATTTGTGACTCCATATTCACATCAGCAACAGTGTCCTGTTCCTGAGTGAATACTGATGAAAAGTATTGATTTAGTGTCTCTGTGTTTGCTTCAGATTTTGTACCATCTACAGTATTTTTGCTTTTGTTCGATGGAGAAATGCAGCAAACGTGACAGGTTTTTGTAAAAGCAGCCGTGGTTCGCGGTTTCCTCTGGGTGTTTAGGAATCTTGCCCGGCCACGTGTCTGAGTGCAGTGTCCCTGGATGCCCATTCCATCTCTCTCAGTTCCCTTAGTCCATCGTCACTACATGCAACCTTTCATTGTGCCATCCATGGGACTCCACACACCCCATTGCCTGGCACTGTATACTCCCTTCGCAGGACTGTGCACATAACGACACTGGGACCTTTCTGACCCGCTGGGGATTCTGGGTAAAGGAACAGAATAACTAGAATCCAATTGAATTGCAAAGCTGAGTAAACAGGCTGAATTACATCCATCTGCTCTGACATTTTCTAATCTCCTGTTTATCCTCGTCCATCTGCAAATAAATGGTCCATATGTATGCCTTGTCAAACAGGCTTGGTGGCGGGGGATAGATATCAGATCCGGTGGTCATTGGACTGATTCAGTGGTCTCACTTTCCTGACGTCACACTTAGGTTTTTATTATCAAGTCTATCCTGTTTAAAGAAAAGGCCTTGCTGGAGTTGTGCTGAAAGGATATTTGAATTTTGGAGACATTAGAATATGTCACGTGCGAGTGAGGTTAGGAATCATAAGGTGGCACAGTTAAATATACGATCAAAGCTGGTCGGGAAGGCAGCACTTCCGATGTGTGGATCATTGGGATTCCAGCGTCAGTAGGATATACACAAAAAGGACGGTATGAACCTGAACTGACGGCAATTTGCGATTTGTGGATTATTGGGATTCCCGGGTCAGTAGGATACACACAAGAAGGACGGGATGCACATGAACCAATAACAATCTCCGATATGTGGATCATTGGGATTCCCGGGTTGGTAGGATATAACCAAGATGGATGGGGTGGCTTTGAACTGGCAGCAATCTCCTGGCAGGCAGGTTTGCTATTGTCCTTTACGAGGGTTTAAACTAGTGTGTGGCGCCAGTGGGGGAGGGGTGTGTGGAACCACAGCAGTAGGTCCACAGGTACAGTGACTGAGGAGGAGTTGGAGACTAATCCCAGTACAGCTAAGACCAACACAAAAGAGGGTACTGAACACAATGGCCTGGCAGTATGAAGTGTGCTGATTTTAATATGAGGAATTTGTTTGTTTGAAAAAATATTTCGATGTTGCTGCATGTCAAAAAATAGGAAAAGATAATGGTTAATTGCCCACTGTGTCCTTCACTGGACCAGCTTGTCTCTCCAGGCAACAAAACTTGTTACTGTGGGTCAGAGAACTTCAGAATTCATACAACAGATTGGGAGGCCATTCAGCCCAATATGCGTCCATGAGCTCTCCAACTTGACAACTTGAAAATAGAGGGAATGATTGGAGCTAGACTGAGAGGAAGAGAAATTAACAGAGAGAAAAACAGTGAAGTGAGATAAACAGAGTGCAAAAAGGAGCGACAGAGTGAGTGAGAGCAAGGGGTGTCAGACGAATGTGATGTTAGATAAGGAGACAGCATGAGGGGAAATACACAGAAACTTTTCTTAGAAACTCTCACAGACTGTAAGCCCTTTGTCTGGTGCCATACCCTGTGAGCACCACGGTGATACTGGCTGTCATCCCAGATCATTTATCGCCAATAACATCCCAAAGCTGAGTTGCTGACAGCTAAACACAATCCAATAGACTAATAGACTGGTTCCAGGGAGAAGGTAGATTTATTTAAATATTCTGAGCCAACAGGAGATTGTAGCCCCTCTAGACACTGCGTGAGAGGCAGGGTGGAATCTCAGTGAAGGGAATCACTGGCAGAGGGGAAATCAGGATCTCAGCTGTGGGTCAAATAATGATTGATAAAGTTTGCATACCACTTCCATAGTTTTGTAATTGACATTGCAATTCATATAGCTCTACATAGTCAGTGTATTTTAACAATATTGCCTTTTTGCAGCTTTCATATTTCGGTATGTACAGAAAAGCTTTATTATCCTTGTATTTTTTGTTGAAGAAAGGACCTGCTCCGATGGCACAGTCGTCATCTGAACTGTGCTGGGACCAGCATCCGAGTGAATCCTAACCAAGGATGTAGACAGAGCTTTAAACTGATTGGGAGTGTGTGTGTGTGTGTGTGTGTGTGTGTGTGTGTGTGTGTGTGTGTGTGTGTGTCCGTCCAGCACGTACACAAATAGGATTGAGCATCTGGAAATGTTTAACATATCAAACTTCAAGCGCACTGCACAAATGAATGACAATGAGAAGAGGGACGGTTAATGCAGGACTGAAGGGGTTACAACTGAATGCATGCTGTAGAAGGAATAAGGTAAATTACCTTGTGGCGCAGAATCAAATCGGCAGGTATGCAGCGATGGGTATTACGGAGATGTGGCTGCAAGGGGATCTGAATATTTAAGGATATTTATCCTATCGAAAAGATAGGCAGGTGGGCAGAGGGAGTGAATTTGCATTATTAGTAAGAAATGATATTAAAACGGTAGTAAGAAAGGAAGTAAGGTCAGATGGTGTAGAATCTTCGTGGGTGGAATTGAGGAACCACAAAGGTAAGACAACCACAGTTGAAGTCTTGTACAGGACTCCAAAGAGTAGTCAGGAGCTGGGGCACAAGATACACCAGGAGAAAGAAAAGGTGTGTAGGAAAGCAAAGGACAGTAATCATGGGTGATTTCAGTATGCAGGGGAACTGGGAACATTAGATTGGTAATCGTTTGCAAGAAAAGGAATGTTTGGAGTATTTATGAGATGGTTTTTTTGGAGCAAATTCTGGTGGAGCTCACTCGGGTACAGACGATACTGGATTTAATGATGCAGGATTCATAAGGGAGATTAGGGTGAAGGTAAACTTTGGAAGCAATGATCAGAACATGATTGATTTTATTCTGCAATTCGAGAGAGAAGATAGAATCAGAGGGAACAGTATTTCAACTGACTAAAGGCAACTACAGAGGCATAAGGGAGATGTTGGGTAGGATTGACTGGGAGAGGGGTCAAGCATGAAAGGCAGGGGAACAGCAATGGCAGCAGATTCCAAGATTAATTCAGGAGACACAGCAGAGATTCTGGCCGAGGAATAGAGGCATGGTACAGGGAGGATGAGGCAGCCAGGGCTGACGAGGGAAGTCAGGGATTGCATACAAGCAAAAGAGCAAGCGTATAATGTGGTGAGGGGCAGTGGGAAACTAGCGAATTGGAAAACATGTAAAGACTATCAGAGGGCAAATAAAAGAGAAGATGAGATATGGGAGTAAGTTAACCAGTAATATAAAGGAGACTGTAAGAGATTCTTTAGATATATAAAGTGCAAAAGAGAGGAACAAGTGAATATGGACCACTGGAAAATGATGCTGGAGAGACAGTAGTGGAAAACAAAGAAAACAATGAGGAACTTTGCATCATTGTTCATGTTGGAAGACACGAGTAATTTCCCAACAACTGAAGAGAGTGAGAGGGCAGAGCTGAGTATGGTGGACATCACCAAGAAGAACATGCTAGAAAACTGAATGGCCTGAATTTAGATAAATCACCTGAACCATATGGACAAATCTGCAATTTGAGAGGGAGAGGGTACAGTCGGAAGTGAAAGTACTTCTGTTGAATCAAGGGAACTATGGAGCTTTGAGGGAGGAGCTAGCCAAAGTTCAATGGTGCAATACCTTAGCAGGGATGACTGTGGAGGAACAATGGCGGATATTTCTGTGTATAATGCAGAAGTTGCAGTATCAGTTCATTCCTAAAAGGAAGAAAGATCCCAGGAGGAGGCATGGGCGGCCGTGGCTGACGAGGGAAGTTATGAAACATATAAAGTTAAAAGAGAAGAAGTATAAAACAGCAAAGATAAGTGGGAAAACTGAGGACTGGGAAGCTTTTAAAGAGCAACAGAGGATTACTAAGAAGGACATACGCAGAGGACAAATGAGGTACGAAGGTAAACTTGCCAATAATATAAAGGCGGATATTAAAAGTTTTTTTAAGTATATGCAAGGCAAAAAAAATGGTTACGACTCAAATTGGGCCCTTGAAGACAGAAACAGGGGAATATATTACGGGGAACAAAGAAATGGCAGAAGAATTAAATGGGTACTTCAGATCTGTGTTCACTGGGGAAGGCACAAGCAATCTCCCTGAGGTAACAGTGGCTGAGGGACCTGAACTTAAGGGAATCTATATTTGCCAGGATTTGGTGTTGGAGAGACTGTTAGGTCTAAAGTTTAATAAGTCTCCGGAGCCTGATGGTCTACATCCCAGGGTACTGAAGGAGGTGGCTCGGGAAATCATGGATGCATTGGGGATTATTTTCCAGAGTTCGATAGATTCGGGATCAGTTCTTGCGGATTGAAGGGTGGTTTATGTTGCACCACTTTTTATATAAGGTGGGAGAGAGAAAACAGGAAATTATAGATCAGTTAGTCTGACCTCAGTGTTGGGAAAGATGCTGGAGTCTATTGTAACGTATAAAATCACGGCACATCTGGATAGTAGAAACAGGATAGGACAGAGTCAGCATGGATTTATGAAGGGGAAATCTTGCTTGACTAACCTTCTTGATTTTTTTGAGGATGTAACTCTGAAGATGGACGAAGGAGATCCAGTAGATGAAGTGTACCTGGACTTTCAGAAAGCTTTTGATAAAGTCTCACACAGGAGGTTAGTGGGTAAAATTAAGGCGCATGGTACTGGGGGCAAAGTACTAGACTGGACTGAAAATTGGTTGGCTGACAGGTAGTGATAAACAGCTCCATTTCGGAATGGCAGGCAGTGACCAGTGGGGTACTGCAAGGATCCGTGCTGGGACCGCAGCTTTTTACAATATATGTTAATGATATAGAAGATGGCATCAGCCATAACATGAACAAATTTTCTGATGATACAAAGCTGGGTGGCAGGGTTAAATGTGCTGAGGATGTTAGGAAATTGCAGGGTGACCTGGACAAGTTAGGAGAGTGGGCAGATGCATGGCAGTTGCAGTTTAATGTTGATAAATGTATGGTTATCCACTTTGGTGGCAAGAACAGGAAAGCAGATTACTACCTCAATGGAATCAATTTAGGTAAAGGGGCAGAACAGAGGGATATGGGTGTACTTGTACACCAGTCAATGAAGGCAAGCATGCAGAAACAGCAGGTAGTGAAGAAGGCTAATAGCATGCTGGCCTTCATAACAAGTGGAATTGAATATAGAAGCAAAGAGGTGCTTCTGCAGCTGTACAGGGCCCTGGTGAGACCATACGTGGAGTACTGTGTGCAGTTCTGGTCTCCAAATTTGAGGAAAGGCATTCTGGCTATTGAGGGAGTGCAGCGTAGGTTCACAAGCTTAATTCCTGGAATGGCGGGATTACCTTAGACTGAAAGACTGAAGCGACTGGGCTTGTATACCCTTGAGATTAGAAGACTGAGAGGGGATCTGATTGAGACATATAAGATTATGAAAAAGGATTGGACACTCTGGCAGCAGGAAACATGTTTCCGCTGATGGGTGAGTGCCGAACCAGAAGACACAGCTTCAAAATACGGGGTAGACCATTTAGGACAGAGATGAGGAGAAGCGTCTTCACCCAGAGAGTGCTGGCTGTGCGGAATGCTCTTGCCCAGAGGTCTGGATTCATTTAAGAAAATGTTGGACAGAGCTCTCAAAGATAGTGGAATCAAGGTTATGGAGATAAGTCATGAAGAAGATACTAATTAGGAATGATCAGCCATGATCATATTGAATGGCGGTGCAGGCTCAAAGGGCTGAATGGCCTACTCCTGCACCTATTGTCTATTGTCTATTACACCCCAGCATTGTAAGGGAGATAGCTGAAGAGGTAGTGAAAGTGAAAGTGGTAATCTTTCAGGAATGACTAAACTCAGGAAAGGCTGGAAAATTGCTAACATGATACTCCATTTAATAAGGGAATTAGGGAGAAGATGGAAAATTACAGACACACCTAAAATTACTGACGAATCATTAGCCTAACCTTGGTTGTGGTTGACATTCTGGAATCCATCGTGAAGGATGGGATTTCTGAATACTTGCAAGTATTTAGTAAAATAGTGCCAAGTCAGCATTGTTTCATCAATGGGAGGTCATGCCTGACGAACCTGCTGGAATACTTTGGTGGAGTAACGAGCAGATTTGACCAAGGAGAGCCAGTAGATGTTATCCACCTGCTTCTCTAAATTCCATTGATAAGGTGCCATGCAGGAGGCTATTGAGAAAGATTAGGGCCCCAGGTGTTACAGGCAAGGTGCTAGCTCCCATAGATACATGGCTGTCTGACGGAAAGCAGAGAGTGGGGATAAAAGTGTCCTTCTCAGGATGACATCCAGTGACAAGGGGTGTTCCTCAAGATTCAGTGTTGGGACCACAACAATTCCCTTTGTGCCTTAATGGTCTACATGAAGGAACTGAGGTCATTCTGACTAAGTTTTCAAACAGTGCAAAGATGAATAGAGGGATAGGTAGCATCAAAGAGGTGGTTCGGCTGCAGGAGCGTGCAGTAGCACCGTCTAGCACCCCTCTGATGCTCGCCTTCCAGACCACCAACCTCAGGATACAACGCATCATCCTCCGCCATTTCTGCCACCGACAGTCAGACCACACCACCAGAGATATACTTCCCTTCCCACCCCTATCAGCATTCTGCAGAGACCACTCCCTTCACGACTCCCTCATTGGGTTCACGTGTCTCCCCCTCCCACACCCCAACAAACCACCTTCCACTCCCGGCACCGTCCCTTGCCATTGCAAGAGGTATGAAACCTGTGTCAACAACTTCCTTCTCACCTCAATCCAAGGCCCAAAAGATCCTTCCACATCAGGCAGAGAATATTCTGTGCATCCAAACACATCATCTACTCTGTCCATTGCTCCTGGTCTCCTCTACATTGGAGAGACAGGATGTCAACCTGCAGAACGGTTCAGCGAACACTCTCTGCCACACATTCAACAACCCCACTTCCCTGTGGCTGAATACTTCGCCTCCCCCTACCACTCTTCAAAGGACATGCAAGTTCTTGGCTTCCTCCAATGCCACATTCTATCCACAATTCTTCTGTAGGAAGAGCGCGTCGTCTTCCACCTTGGAACCCTTCAACCACATGGTATCCAGCGCAATGCCACCAGTTACCTCATCTCCCCTCCCTCCACCTTATCCCAGACCTAACCCTCCAACTGAGCACCGCCTGTTGAACAGTCCTACCCGTCTATCTTGCTTCCCATTTATCCACTCCACCTTCCACTCTCACCACTCACCTCCATTTAGCCATCGCCTTCCAAGCAACCTTCCTCCCACCCCCTCCCATTCATCTCTCAACCCCTTTCCGCCCACCCACTTAATTCCTGATAAAGGCTTTTTGACTGAAACGTCGAATATCCTGTTCCTCAGAGTCCGCCTGACTGGCTGTGCTTTTCTCGCTCCACACTGTTTGACTCTGATCTCCAGCATCTGCGGTCCTCACTTTCTCCTGTTAGGGGAGTGAGCAAAGAAGTGGCAGGTGGAGTATAACGTGGGCAAGTGTGAGGTCATGCAGTTTGCCAGGAAAAATGAAGGTATGGACTATTTTCTAAATAACTAGCAAGTTCAGAAGACTCCGGGGAGGGGTGGGGGAGCGTTGCTAGTCCAAGGATCTTGAAATGTAAACCTGCAGGTTGTCAGCAGTTGGGAAGGCAAATAAAATGATTCCATTTATTTCAAGAAGACTTGAATATAAATACAGGGATGTACTTCTGAGGCTCTATAAGATTTTGGTCAGGCTACATTTGGATTATTGTGCACTGTTTTGGGTCCCATATCTCAGGAAGGATGTACTGACCCTGGAGCATTTTCCGATAAGATTCACAAAAGTGGTCCCAGGAATGAAAAACTTAACATATGAAGAACATCTGAGGGCTCTGGGTCTATATTGGATAGAGTTCAGAAGGATGTTAGGAGGTCTAATTGAAACTTACAGAATATTGAATGACCTGGAGAGGGTGGATTTTGGGAAGATATTTCCAATGGAGGGGAGACTAGGACCCGAGGGGACAGAGTAAAGAGAAGACCTTTTCAAACACAGATAAAGACGAACCTCTTCAGCCAGAGAGTGGTGAATCTAGGGAATTCACTGCTACTGAAGGCTGTCGAGGACAGGTCATTGAGTATATTTAAGAGTAAGACAAATAGGTTCTTGATTGTAAAGGAGATGACTGGTTACAGATAGAAATCGGAAGAATGGTGTTGAGAAGCTTAACAGCCATCATTGAATGGCGGAGCAGGCCCAATGGGCTGAATGGCCAAATTTGTGCTCCAATGTCTTCTGGTGGTATGGTTAATATTGGCTCTCTTCATTCCACATTGGAGATGTATCCTGGAATTTGATTTTCTTATGATTTATAAAGAGTAACATCCCAATATTGATGACTGGGAAATATCATGTTCCCTCCCTCCAGTCTCTGCAGCCATGCCCCAAATAATGTAATACACTGAAATTGAAAACCAATGAATGTTACTTAATCACAGTTGATTGACATCAACAACATTAACAGCGCGACACTCACCTGCCCTCTCTGATCCTCGACTAACCATCTGAATTTTGTGTCACATCATATTCTCTGTTAATATATCCATGCCATTTGTCTATTATAACTCATGTTGTCGTAGGCACATTTGCCTGTCAGGTTATGGACTAGAAACGTTCTCTCCATATTTTACTGACATTATAATCACTGATCAGTAGTTACAGTTTGTATGTTTCCATTTATAAACGGAGAAATTTGTTTATGTTCTGACAATCGTTTGACATTACTCCCACATCCAAGGCAGATTGAATGATTATACACAATCAATCTACCATCTCCAATATTCCTTCACTTGGCCACCCGCACGTATCCCAAGCTAAATGAATACATTTTAAACGTTATTTTGAATTTTAATAAAATCAATATTGAACTCAAAGGGGTTAAATGGAGCTATTTGTTCAGTGACTGTGATTAATGTCAATCTCCGTGGATCCTAATTATCCCAGTGGAGAGTTTCCATCGTTGAAAGATAAATGGGCTCTGTTCAATGTGCTATCCCATAGTGTGAGTAGGAGCATCACTAACAGCACTAACAGGGATCAGCAGCTCGAGAGAGAGAGGGGGAGGAGAGATCAGAATCTGAGAACATTAGACAGGAGCGTTACAATAATTGTTCATAATCTGAGGACCATGAATTGGAATGTTCTAACAATGGATCAGAATCAGAATCTGAGAATATTAGACTGGAATGTTCCAACAATGAATCAGAATCTGAGAACATTAGACTGGAATGTTCCAACAATGGACAGGAGTTTATCCTCGGGTCTTTACTGGCTTTCTCAGCCTCGGATATCATTAGCATATCGGATCCTGGATATCCTTTGGATTATTCAAGGTGGTTACTATCCCATCCTTGCAATAGTTGGTGTTCCTGGTAAGTCTTTACATTTGTCTACTAAACAGGGTTGAATTGAATTTCTGCTCATGATATCTAGATTTTGGAAAGTGCAAATCAATATCTTCAGTTCCAAACAAAACATTATTTCCTTATATACTATAACTATCAAACTAAGATTTATATATTATTCACTGATATGCGAGAAGGAACCAGACTCTTCTCAAACTCCATAATCTATTTTGCCCTTCACAGATTTACATCTCCAACTCCTCCCCACTCACCAATCCTGTCCAATACAACCCCGTGATATCCCAGTCTCGACCTCAGTCTCAGTGCAATATCTGAATAAACCATTTGTGCCTTTGTTCAATCCGGATGCAACAGTTTTACGTTCCTTGTAATCACATGTATGTCACTAAATAATTGCTCTTGAGAATGTTTAACTTGTTCTCTGCACATAACGGAAGACAGTTTATGGTGGTCAAGCCATTGACTCAAAATCTAGAGCCAGAGAATAATGGTCTGCTGATATCGCATGACGGAAATTGGGGAGTTTAAAAGCAACCATTATCATTTGTTATGAAAACCAATCTGCTAACCTCAAGTACTTTGGGGAAGTCAATGTGTCATGCTTCCCTCGTCAGGTTTCCGTGTAACTTCTGTGATGAACACGTGGAAGTACTGTACCTTTGAGAGAATGAAAAACCAACAATAACTACCTGACAGCACCAAGAGTTCTGAAAAATAGATATAATGTAACATTCGGTCGAACAACCCGATTAGCTCATTGTCTCGAAACAAATTCAACTGTAACAAGTTTTAAATTATACCCCAAAACACCCATCTCCAACCAAGTTTTAATTTTTTATATTGACAATCGTAACAGCCAATGATACAATCCAGCAGTTTGTCCGTACAAGACTATGGAAAATTGAACAGTTGAGAGGAGAACTGCCAAGCTACCAGCATGCAAAGACTGCCTGAAAAATAGCTCTCATATAGGTACCTTTATTGATTAGTAACTGGTGAAGCAGAGTCCCCAAGAAGAAATGAAGACAGGAATATGGAGAAGAACCGAAAGCTTCCTGGTTGTTTGTTTTGTAAATCTTAATTAGGAGTTTTATCAGACTAGTATTGTGGAGGGGGAAGCTAAATGATAGGTTAGAGGAAGAAGTTGTAAATAGTCGTTCGTTTATTATTCTCTGTTATACTTTAAGAAGTAAAGTTGCTCATTTTTACTTTAAATAGATTTGGACTCTAGAATTATCACAGATTACAGCATGGGATAAATCTTTTCTCTGTTGCTGGTTTAATTAAACAGGAAGACTTATCCTGTGTTGTAACACTATGAACCCATAGTTTTACTATTTACGGTACTGTGGAACAGCTGACCCAGCCACTCAGTTCAAGATCTGCATAAGATGCTGCCCTGACCAGGGCTTGGTACATCCTGTGAGAGAAGAATAAAGGTAAAGATAGCTCCCTTTCTCTGCCTGTTTTCAGTATTGCTACATCTGATTTCCATTCAGGTACGTGATCATCCCCTATTTTAGGTGTATACAATCTCATTGCAATTCTCCCTGAGAGTGATGCACATCTCCACAGGTATCTCTGGTGCTGACTTTATTGATGCTGACGTACAGATCTCAGGCACTTATAAATTCCATGTCAGTCGTTGTGCATAGAGAAGGAATGGCTTTTTGTGGCACATGAAATAAATGGCGATGTCTAACTGAGAGAAAATATGTTTTTTGACAATCCCTGAGAGTGTTGTTGAGGCTGTATTTGGGGTATTGTGGATAGACTTTCTCTCAAGTTTCACCAGACTAATCCCTGGGATGTTGGCACTATGAGCAGTGAGTGAGTGAGAGAATAAGAGGTGATTGCATTGAACCTTCAGGGGGATGGACAATCACTCATGATGTTCTAAACAGACAATGATACAGTGATAAGTTCCATGGCTTTTTTAAAACTCAGATTACATGATTCTCGATAGTTTAAGAGCCTCTGAGAACGTTCCACCCAACCACCCCCACTCCCTATTTCAACTGAGACAGAGAGAGAAAGAGAGGAGAAAGAGAGGAGAGATAGAGAGAGAGAGAGAGAGAGAGAGAGAGAGAGAGAGAGAGAGAGAGAGAGAGGCTCCGGCTTTTAAAAAACTCTCACAACATTAATACAGTTCAACTGGTGCGTGATCCTACAATGCATGTCACGTTATCCATATTCCCGACAGCAGCAACTATAGATTCATTATAAAAGAGTTAACTCTTTCCAGAATTACTGAGAGAAGGAAAGTATTTTTACACGACAGGAAAGAAACGGAGATGTCTCAGCGGAAAAAGAGTTATTGTGATCATCGCTGAGAGTGTTGTTGAAGCAGCATTTGGGATATTGTGGACAGACTTTCTCTCCTTTATAAGGAATGATCGCCTTGCCACAGAGAGTGTGCAATGGAGTTTCACCAGACTAATCCCTGGGATTATGGTACCATGCCGAGACACTGAAGATTAATCTCTGGCGTTGTGAGAGAATGAGAGGCGATTATACTGAAACTTGAGGGGGAAGGACAGTCACTCACGATATTCTAAATAGACACTGATACAGTGAAATATTCCATGGCTTCTTTTTTACTCGGGTTGCATGATTTTCGATAGTTTAAGAGCCTCTGAGAATATTCCCCTCACTCCATACCCAATCCCCGTGTCGCATGAGAGAGACTGAGGGCCAGTCGTTTAATAAACTCTCCCCACATTAATACAGTGCATTTGGTGTATGGTCCTGCACTGAAAGTCTCATTATCCGCAATCCCTACAGCAGCCACAATGCGTTCATAATAAAATAGTTAACTATTCCCACCAGATTCTGACTTCCATGGAGACGGTGGATGTGTCTTCTCGGCGATGGAAGATGCCTCCTTGAGACTTGGCACAAATTATTTGGCTTCCCTCCTCATTGCCAGCAAACTATGTTAAAGCAGCACACGTTCTACAGCAATGGAACCATGATTAACATCATGGAGTCCTCTATCAGTGCAGTCTCGGTTTCATTGGTTTGTCATGTTAGAATATCAGTGACCCCCTCTTGTTCCTGTGTAACTGTCTCAGAGGGATGAATAGCCTCCTCCTGGTCTCATGGAACAGGTTTAAGGGTCTGATTGGGCTCTGCCTGTTCCTGTTTAACGGCTCGACGCACTGAACAGACCACTCTTCTTCCTGTGTAACAGGCTGGAGTATTGAATGTGCTGTCACTCTTCCTGTTCCTGAATGTTAGCCCATACCTGTGTGCAACCAGCTGGAGATGCTGAATTAGCTTTTTTAACTGTGGAAATGTGCAGTGTCTGGCCGTGGTGTTACATAAATGTTACCGACACTTGAACAGCACAAACCGGAATGCTGTCTGGGTCTCGCTGCACATGGACACAGAATGGTTCAGGAGCTGATGGGGGACAAAATGTTCTGAACATTCTGTGATGTTCAGTCATCATTCCTACTTCAGATCTTATGATGGGAAAATACATTGATGGACAAGCTGAAGATGTTTGTGTTGAGGAGGCTAACCTGAGGATCTCCTGCAGAGATGTACTGGGACTGAGAGGGTTGTTGACGACTGACCCCAAACCTCTTTATTTGTGTTCTGAAAGATCCCGTCCAGTGGGAAGGTTACATCTGATCCACATTGAGCTCAAATAAGTAGGTGGTCCCGTTGCCATCCTAAGACAAACGCAGCCTTGGTTTCAAAACCATTCGCTCTTTCCTGAGTCCCTGTGTTCAACCCTTGTTCATATCAATAGGTGTTGGTGTATGTGTAGGGAGGGCTTTTCTCTCACAGAAGGTAATCACTGTCAGGAATGATCTGGGCTATAGAGCTAGGGGAGCTATATCACTGAAAGCATTTAAGGAGGTGGTAGATGGATTTTTGACTTGTCAGAGAGCTAAGGGGTGAAGAATTGGGCATTAAAGAGGAGTTAATGTCAACAGTAGATCAGCAATGATGTTATACAATGGCTTGATCATTCGAATTATCTGATCCTGTTCCTTTTGTCCTCATATTCAGTAATTGCAAAGTTAATGGCTTTAATCTTCCTGAATGTTATTTTATTAAACGTTGCAATCAGAGAGAGTAAGGGATTTTGTGAGTCATCTCGAGTTGAGGTATGGGGACTGTATTCACCGTGAATCTGGGTCTATAATATCACCAACAAATGAACCACAAGTTGCAGAGAGGAACCACGATGTAAAGAGACTAGAGATGTCTTTCGAACCAAATAATATTTTCCAACAGACACCAAACCATGTACGATAGTCTTGAGGGACTGAATGAGATTCTATGTTACTGTTGAGCAGGTATTTGGAGCAAGTGGCCTCGATCTGTTCCTTGCTGGAGCTGTGAGGAGCTGAATAGAACATAGCAACACAGGACTGAGCAGCAGGAGTGGGCCATTAACGATTTTGTCACCACTCATGTGGTTTTGGTCTCAGCAGCACGTTTCTGTCTTTTTATCATTTTACTACATACAAAAACAACTTTGAATAAATGCAAACATCCAGGCACCACAATCCTCTGGGGAAGGGAATTTCCACTTGAACAGCCCTTTGAGAATTTCTCATTTGTGTTCCAACAAATGTTGGAGGGTCACTATGTCCTTTTCCAGTCCCACTCCTCCACTGGTTACACCCATCTTAAATGCAGCCAATTTAGTGATGTGGCCAATGACATAGGTCGCAAAGTAGGCCATTTTCTAGAAAAATGTGAGAAACAGAAAGTTGAACTCATCACAAATGGTAAAATGATAGAGTGCTCTAAATGTTATTCTACCTTTGAAGTTGTACTGCTCACACAAGTTACTGGGAGTGAGATTTATTTCTGGAACATTGGGATTTGGCTGAATTCCCTTTGTTTCAGGCAATGGAGAGATTCCAGTGAATCCTCACCAGGAATCCTTCACAAATGGTAAAGATGACGCCAGGATTTTATGATCTCACACTTTGCTATTGGGCGGAACAAAGTAAGAGAGAGGGATCAATCGACTGCTGCCTCTCAGACAGGGAACATTTTTATCTCTCTCTGTGTTGGAACATGCAATTTTGTCACTGAACACCAAACTGGACCATGTGCGATCTCCTGGAACATTCTCTGGAGAACCTGATTATGGATTATATGCAGGTGTGTCATTGCTCTTGTTGTACACAATTCCTTCCAATCGCAAACAAATGTTCCCACTTTATAATTTGAAGACATGCTTACACGTGTCTGTGTAATTTGTAAAGATTGGTAGGTGTCTTCATAGTCTGTGTGTTAATATCAATGCATCTTTTTCTTAAAGTTTATTCTCTAGCTTTAGTCTCCCTGACAGGAGATAATATGCATCCAGCTGATACACTTTTCAGAAAGTCATGGATGGTTCAATACTATTTCTCAGCTAAGATCAAAACTGCTAATCCCCCATAACAACAGGCCGACATTCCAGGAATGAGTAAAGGGAAACCTCTTTGAAAATCTTCGAAAATAATTATATCTTTTTATTTTAGTGTTAGGGGATCAATCCTGCTCACAGTACATCGGGTGGCGTCTCAGCAATGCCCTGTACAGATGCAGTAAAACATTCCTGCAATTAAACCTGATACATTTTGCCAAAAACAGCATCATTCCACTTACCTTCCAAATCACTTGCTCCATCCTACTTCATATGATTCATGTCGCAAGAACATGGAAACCTCCTGTATCATAGAGTTCGGCAATCTCTCTCCATTTAAATTATTTACAATTGTTTCAACCTTCATGCCAAAATTGACAACTTACATTGTTATTTATGCTGAAGGTTTGCTCACTAACCTTCCCTGCCTGTCTCACATTGCAGACTCACTATCTCCATTTGACGACACATTGAATGACCATCTTAGTGTACGAGCTAATTGAGCTCCAAGCCATTCCCTCTCCTTCCTCCAGGTCTTTGATACAGATTGTTGATCATTGATGATCCCACAGTTATCCCTGAGGAACTCCATCAGTTACAGTTTTGCAACCTGAAAATAAACATTTATCTCTATTCTCTATTTCCTGTTAGCGACAGCTTCACTGTTCCTGTGTAGCGGCTCAGGTGGGTTGAATGGCCTCCTCCTGGACTGTTTAGTGTACTTCATTCTATATTCCTGTGTAATTCCTTACAGTGGCGGAATGGTCTCCTCCTATGTCATTGTAATGATCCTGTCTGACTGAATGGAGTGGTCCCCAACCCTGTCACAGCCTCGAGGGTGGATTATGGGAAAACACATGGGGTAGGGGCAGAAGTTGCCCATTCGGCTGCACCATTCAGAATGTTCATGGCTGATCGGAGTGTGTCTGACCATCCATTTTCTGTCTGTTCCCAATAAACACTGACTCTTCTGTCCAGGTAAGATGAGTCGAGCTCAGCCTTGAATATCTTCAATAACCGAGTCTTCACTGCTCACTGAGGATGAGAACACCACAGCAGCACAACACTAAAGTGAAAGGGACGTCCTTATTTCATTGTGGGACTGTTATTTTAAAGCTGTATTAACTGAATATCAAATCAACATCTCTTTTCAGACATAAGAACAGAATAATTAGGAATAATTAGGAACATAATCCATTCTGGACTCCAAATCTATCCCACATTCCCACTGACCCTTTCCAATCAAATATGTATCGCACCCAGCCTCTGCTGCTGTCTCAGGAAGAGAATGCCTGATAGCATAATACCGCAGGAGCATTAAGGAAATGAGCAGATTGAGGCTAGTCAGCCGATCGAGTCGGGAAATTCCGTTCAATTATTTCTTATGTGCACCTCGACCTCATTCTTCTGCCTTCTCCCTAGAATCCTTGATCTCCTTACAAATCAAAAACATACCGATTTGTGTCTTAATGACACTAGTGTCTGTGCCTCTGTGTATTTGTATGCGAGTGACTGTGAATGTGTCTGTGTGTGTCTGTATGTGTTTGTTTGCCCGTGTGTGCGTGTGTGTGTCCATGTGCTTGTTATCTATGTGTTTGCGTGTCTACATCTGTCTGTGTTTCAGACTGTGTTTCTATCTGTATTTATGTCGATTTGTATGTGACTGTGTATGTATTTGTGTGTTTATACGTGAATGTATACCTATCTCCTTGTAAGTATTGTGTGTGTTCGTCTGTGTATTTCTGTGTCTGCGTCTCTGTGCAGGGAGGTATCTGTGGGGTTTTTTTTGGAAGTGAAAGGACTGTTTTGGAACTGCCAGTGGGTTTAAACTGAGAATTGTCTTTCAATTGCTCCTTAACTGGTCAGTAGGACGTGGATGTTTCGGATACTCCACATGAGGCGTCCTGGTCCTCTCCAGCTCTTTAAGAGTCCTCCCCATATGGCGGTGGGACGGGAGTGAGGGAACGGATATCGGGCACTACATTACCCAGCCTGGCCCATTCTATCCTATTCCAGGCTGTTTCTCCTGGAATGGGAGAAAGGGATGGAGGGAGAGTGGGAATGGGTGACCCTGCTGTTTTTGCTGGTGCAGGTGGGGGGAGATGTGAGGTGTCTGGAATGAGTCAGTCGACAGTTTTGAATCCATATAGTATTATTAGTTGCTGAATTCAATAGTGATAGTGGGAGTGCCTGAGCATTATTTGGAGACAGAGCGCGAACCTTGTTCGGTGTTAGGTGCCATAACAGATACACAGTGAGTGTGAGGGAGCAGAGAGTATACGGTAACTCTTATCCAAATAGAGCGTGGAAGATATTTTTGCTTGTCCAGTATTGTGGGACACTTCTTCAGATCATCTCAGCGTCGAGGTGAGCCTCCCTGAATGTCTTGTCCAGGTCTATCACTAATAACGACACAGACCTGTCCCTCAGGTTCCAAAGAAACAGTTTAGTTAGAGTTTACAGATAGCAAGGAGAAGCAAATATTGGTGTGTTATATATCGAATCCAAAACGGTAGCAGAAAATCTGAGCATCATATGTTCTGGAAATTAGACAGACAAGTATTGTGGATACCGCAGTCTTATTGGATGGTCTCAAGTTGTATCTAAGCTACGTTAACTAAGTGAAAGCTGAAAAATAAGTTCCGTAAGTGTATATGAGGTGGGTTGAAGAGTATGTTGTGAAGCAAACTAGAGAGCAGGTTATTTCGGATTTGATTTTGTGTGGTCAGAAGGACGAATTATTAACATTGGTCTGAAGCAGCTTTTAAGGAATAATGGCATTTATAAGGTGTATTTTACAAAGTGTCTGCATACAATATAGAATGCTTGAATATTCTAGACAAACATCATGGAAGACTGGAGGCTAGAGTGTCAAGATATCTTCAGTGAATTTGGAAAGTACAATATAACATTCAGTGGGAGACAAGCAATGGTTGTTAGAGTCATAGAATCCGACAGCACAGAGACAGGCCCATCAGCCCAAACTGGTCCATTCCGACCAAAATGCCCATCCTCGCTAAACCCACATACCTGCCATTGTCCCGTATCTTTCTAATCCTTTACTATCCATGTATTTGTTCAAATGCCTTTTAAGTGTTGTTAATGTATCTGCCTCAACCACTTCTCATTCCATATGCATACCAGCCCCTGTGTTAAAAAGTTGTTCCTCAGGTTCCCTTTTATTTTTTCCCCCTGACCTTAAACTGATGCCCTCTAGTCTGTGATTGCCCAACCCTGGGAAAAAGACTGGGTGCATTCACTCTATCCATGCCTGACATGATCTTATAAACTTCGATATGATCCTCCCTCAGTCTCATGCATACAAAAGTAATAAGTCCTAGCTTGTCCAACCTCTTTCTATAACTCAGACCATTGAGACCTTGGCAACATACTTGTATTTTTTTCCACACTCTTTCCAGTATAATGACATCCTTACTATAGCAAAGTGAACAACACTGATCATAACGCTACCAATATGGCCTCACCAGCATCCTGGATAACTGCAACATAACTCCTTAATTTCGATATTCAGTGATATAAACCGATTAAGGCCAGTGTGCCAAAAGCTTTCTTCACTGTCTACCTCTGAAACAACTTTCAGAGAACCACGCACCTGAATTCCAAGGTCCCTCTGTTCCCCTACAGGCCTTAGGACCCAACCATTCACCATGAAACTCCAACCTTGAGTTGACTTTCTAAAATGCAAGAACTTACACTAATCTATATTAAAATCCATTTGCCATTTCTCAACCCACTTCTCCAGCTGATCAAAGTACTGCTAAAATTACTGAAATTTCTGATAACCTTCTTCACTCTCCATGATTCCGCCTGCTTTAGTGCCGTCTTCAAACTTACAAATCATGCCTGTACATTCTCATGTAAATCATAGATATATGTAATATGTAGTGGTCCCAGCTTCAACCCCTGAGGCATTCCACTAGTCACAGGCCTTCAGTCTGACCAGCATGTTTCCAGTATTAATCTCTGCTTCCTACCATCAAGGCAATGTTGTAACTAATTTGCCAGCTCTCCCTCAATTCCATGTGATCTAACCTTCCAGAGCATCGGACAAAGTGGAACCTTATTGAAGGCCTTACTGCAATGCATCTAGACTACGTATTCCACCCAGACCTCCTCAAAGTTGCTGGTCACTTTATCAAAGAACTCCAACAAAATTGTGAGTCATGATCTCCCTTACACAAACTCCCGTGGGTGTCACTCTTTCCTTTTCTAGTCCCACTCCTCACTGCTAACAACAAATTTTAAATGTAATCAGGTTGGTTATATGGCCGATGATAAAGGTCTCAGTCTGGGTCAGATTCAGTGATAAGAACAAGTCAGGCAGATTTCTTTAATCAGCCACAAGTTACTAACAGAACTAACGGAGGAATATGGTGGATCTGTGGGTAGCACGGCTGCCTCACATCACCAAGGAGCTGGGTAAAATTCCAACCTAGGGTGACCTTCTATTTGGAGTTTGAACATTCTCTCCAGGCCTGTGTGGGTTTCCTGCCACAGTCAAAGTATGTGCAGTTTAAAGTAGCTTGCCCATAGTGCCCAGGGATGTGTAGGTTAGATGGGTTAGTTATGGGAAATTCAGGGTTACATCGATGAGATTGGGGGCATGTCCAGGTGGGATGATGTTTGGTTGGTAAGTGTGGACTTAATGGGCGGAATGTCTTGCCTCCACACTGTAGAGGTTCTATGACAATGACAATAAATTTGGACGATACAAACACCCAGTGGATACATACTTAATCCACTCTTATCAACGTCTTGTATATTTCATTCTCATTCCAACAGTAACCTGTTAAAGCCTTCATAATATAAGCCCTTCACCCAAGAAATACGTGAAATGAAATATCTCTGAACTGCTTCCAATGTAATTATATCCTTTCTCAGATAAGGAGACACAAAAGACTAATCTCACACTCAGATCATAATGTTTATAATTGTTTTGTCAAAGTGCTGTGCGTCTTTGGAACACTCTTCCCCACAGAGCATTGGAGGCAGA
The DNA here is from genome assembly GCF_020745735.1 of Hemiscyllium ocellatum. NCBI lineage: Eukaryota > Metazoa > Chordata > Chondrichthyes > Orectolobiformes > Hemiscylliidae > Hemiscyllium > Hemiscyllium ocellatum. The sequence continues at coordinate 192,763 of NW_026868321.1, forward strand.
GATACTGAATATTTTTGAGGCACAGATGGAAGGTTCATAAATAACAACAGAGTCAAGGATTATCGAAGAATGGGCAGCAATGTGCAGTGTGGGGGGAAATGTAGACAGTGGTATCAAATGACACGGCTTCAGACCCTGCAGGAATATAATGCAAAATGAAATGATAATATTGATAAAACTTTAAGGGGGAATACTAGACGGCAGAGATCCAGAAGGTCTGCTTTGCTGGGCTCTGCATCAACACACGGGCAAAGTGGTTCTCTAACACACCCCATCCCAGCCATTTACTTAAAATTCAACACTAAAAGAGCGATAGAATCTTTACTGATCCCGATTTGTCAAAGGGCAATGACAAAACATGGGGAAAGGATCGAGTAAGTCCCAAAAAGTGGTGCACCCGTCAGAAGCATCGAGCATGCCTGAGGCTGTAGCTGCAACCCATTCTGCTCGTTCCATGGACCCAGTTACTCACCAGGTCTTGGTCACTGAGTTCACCAAGTTGCGCGAAATGATTGAAGCCCTGATTGATGAACAGTTCAGCCGTGGCTAGAGCCGCTCTCAGCCGTGCTCCAGAAACATGAGCAGCAACTTGACAGCCTTGGAAACAGAACAGACGATGCCAAGTGCTGAACTGAAGCGACAGAGACCGTGATCGATTCCTCTCAGGAGAGGATCCTCGCCCTTGAAAAACATGTCTGCACCTTAACTGAACAAGATGACGACCTCGAGAACAGGGGTAAGATGAAGAATATTCACATCGTCGGTTTGCTGAAGCGGACAGAAGGTGGTCAGCTGGTGAGTTTTTTTCAAGAACTGGCTGCAGTGATCCCTTCACTTCGAAACTGAGGAGGGACGGGTGAAGACTGAGACAGTTCATCGGTTTACGGCATGGAAGTCAGACTCAGACCAACGCCTTCATCCTGTCCTTGTTTGATTACATAGCTATGGGGACAAACAAAGACTGGTGGAAGCTTTCAGAACCCAGAGGAAAGATCTGATGGGTTTAATTCACCAGAGCTCGGGATTATGTACTTTCAGGACTTTTCAGCTGCGGTGATTCAGGAAAGCAAATCTTTTGATGTGATTAAGAGAAGAGTAAGGGGACTCTGGACTCAGTATTCCTTACGGTACCCAGCGGTGCCCTGCATTGATTTCAATGGATCCACGAACTCGCGTGACTCTCCAGCGAAAGCGAAAATGTTATGGACATTTTAATGTAAGCTGGATATTTAGATAATCATGTTTCTCCTAAAAAAATTTTGTTGGATTTTTCTGGTATTAACCAGTATTAAATTATAGCCGGGACTGGGTTGAGTACTCATTTTTAACTTCTTCATTAGTATTACTACTCTTTTTATCTTTCTTTGCTTGTGTCTGGGGTGCAGCTGAAGCTGGAGGGTGTTACAAAGGTAGTTGCGATGACTAAGTGCCAACCGAAGGGCAGTTCAAGCCCGATTTATGTTGTTAATTGCCCAGGATTCCATATTGGTAGCGGGCACAAGATAAAGTTTTGAGATATGTAAGCGTCCCCAGTAGGCGGTAAATTCCCCAATCGAGTGTGTTTGGCATTTTGGATTTTATTTCATTCTTTGTTTTTTTTATGCGTTTAGCTTTGGAAAGTTTTGAGAGCTTTTTAGTTGTAGTAGTTTTAGGTGGTACAGTTTTTAGGCTCAATGAGTCTTTTTTTTCATTAATCATCAGGGATGCATAATTCGATGTGAAAAAACTAGAAATGTTGCTACAATGAGTTATGGATAATGATGTGCTTAAATGTTGTACCTGGAACATTAAGGGGAACCACCTGCCAGTCAAGAGGGAAAATGTACTTTCTAGTCTTCAAAAAGAGAGGGTGAATGTTGTCCAATTGCAGGAGATGCACCTTGATGGCAAGGAACATTTGACGTTAAAACAGGGCGGTTTGATCGGGTTTTTTTTTGTTCTCGTCTTTAATACAAGAAGTAGGGGAGAAGCCATCCTAGTGAAGAAGAATCTTCCATTTAAATTATTAGATTGCATTAGACAATCACGGGAGGATCATCATCCCCAAAGTCTTGAACTATGGGAAGTAATACAGTATTTTAAATGTTTATGGCTCCCCACCCCCGGTGCACAATCTTAAAACCCTGGTAGATGCATTTTCCAAATTAAGTTATCTTGCATAGTGGCACATAATTGTAGAAGGAGATTTCAACTGTCTTATGGACCCACGGTGGACAGAGTGTCCAAATGTCCCAAATACCCTCGTTATGATGTAAGCAATGAATGGATTTGTGTGCAGAATTAGAGCTTGTAGATGTTTGGAGGCAGATATGCCTCACAAGTAGGGATTTTATTTTCTCCTTTAACCCGCAGAAATGGCAGACGAGGGTTAATCTCTTCCCCATTCCTGCAACAATCTTAAATTCGGTGGCATCCTACACAATTGGGAATATTATCCCAACATTCCTGCCCAGAAGTAAGATCGAAATGACATAAGATTATGTTGTATGCAGATGAGGGTCTTATGATTTTGTCAAATCCCACAGTTTCGGCAGCTCACGTGATGTAATGCATTATTTCGTTTATCACCTTTTCGGGCTATAAAATTAATTTTACAAAGTTTGTGGCCATGCCTATGGGAGGTATCAGGGAAATACCTGATGTTGAAGGCAAACCCTGGTTTCCTTTTAAATGGCCACGGGGGTGATTTCCCTATTTCAGTATATTCTTTACATCCATCTTTGATCATTTATTTAACGTGAACTCTGTCCATTTGTTTGACAAAATTAAACAAGACCTTCAAAGATGGGATGCACTTCCAATATCCTGGCTAGGTCGGATAGCTGTTCTTCCAATGAATGTCCTTCCTTATTTGCTTCCTTTGATTAGATTAGACTTACAGTGTGGAAACAGGCCCTTCGGCCCAACAAGTCCACACCGACCCACCGAAGCGCAACCCACCCATACACCCCTTTTACCCCTGACCTAACACTTCGGGCAATTTAGCTTGGCCAATTCACCTGACCCGCACATCTTTGTGACTGTGGGAGGAAACCCACGCAGACACGGGGAGAACGTGCAAACTCCACGCAGTCAGTCGCCTGAGTCGGGAATTGAACCCGGGTCTACAGGCGCTGTGAGGCAGCAGTGCTAACCACTGTGCCACCGTGCCGCCCAAACAGATGTTTCCCAGACAGATATTTAGGATACTTAATGGCTGGTTTGCTTCTATTATTTGGCATCAACCAAATTACAACTACCCCACAGAGTGTGTGGAGTAGATCTCCCAGATTAAAAGCTATCAATTAAGCTCTTCATTATCCTATGTTAATGTCTGGGCCACTGAGGACTCGGTGTCAATACGGTTAGATTTTGAACCCTCTCAGACAAAGTGAACCCTTATTAGTCTGTTGTTCTTAAGCAAAATGACAACATTTATGGAGTATTGTCATAACCCAATAATTATCAATAAAGTTAAAGTATGAATGCCAATATGTCAGGTCGAGGGCAATATAGCCAAAACTATGCTGTTTACCCCTATAATTGGTATAACAAGTTGTCAACCGGGGATAATGGATTCCATGTTTAAACTGTGGGAAGCCAGGGGTGCAACTTGCTTGAGTGATTTAGAATTAATAGAATCCTTACAGTGTGGAAACAAGCCCTTGGGCTCAACAAGTCGACTTCGACACACCCAGACCCATTCCCCTAGTATCCTTTATTTACCCTGACTAATGCTCCAACCTACACATCCCTGAACACTATGGGTGATTTATCAATAGCCAATTCATCTAACCTGCACATCTTTGGATCCTGGTGCTGTGAGCCTGCTGTGCTAGCTACTGAGCTACCACGTGTTATTTGAGGGAGAAAGAATGACATCATTTGATCAAATAACTCGTAAGTATGGACTACCTAGTAGAGACCTCTTCTGTTTTTTTTATCTTGATTTTTTAAAAAAATTACCTTTACCAGACTCTCACAGATCCGATAGAGAGAAGTGGGTGCTTATTGCTTAGAATACACTCGCTGCCAGTACCCTTTATCACTAGTTGGAGTGTGCCCCCTCAGACGAGACTGTGCAGCGTTGTGATGTCTGCGAGAAAGATAGCTGGGGGTTCAGAACACCTCGGAGAGATGGGCGGATATTTGTGAAAATGCTCGAAGGATTTTGATCTGTAATAGGACCCATTCCATGCAGTTGAAAATTCTTCATGGTGTCTATCTGACCCCAGACTGACTCTCAAAATGCGAAGTGGGATTATCTTCAGCCTGTCGTAAGTACAGAATGACTACAGACACTCTTACTCATTGCTTGTTGTCCTGCTACAGGCTTCATATATATTGGAGCACTGTGGTAGCTGTGATAGAGTAGATATTGGGGACTGAATTGGAGATGGACCCGGTTTTTCTTTTCCTGGGCCTGCTCAGGGTACCTTACACAGATGTACATGACGAAAAAATTATATCCTTACTTTCTGTGCTTGAAAACATGTTCTGTTGTGTTGGATGTCTGAAAGCCCTGGGTCTGTTGCGTCGTCGTAAGTTCTTCATGGAGAATATCCCTTTGGACTTTCTCACCGGTATGGTGCATCAAAAAAACTGAGATTTATATAAGACATGGCAGCCCTTTTTGGATTACCATGATGCAGGTTTATCTGTCACATTAAGAAGGGCTTTTATATAGCCATGACGATATTGTCTAATGAATCTAATATCCAGCAAGGAACAATTATGAACATAAAAATGCGTATCAGTTAATGCACTTGAAGAACGAGAGTTATCGTTTTGTTATGCTGAGGTGTACTATTTATTCATTACTTATTCTTTATTCTTGTTTTTCTTCTGTCCATTTTGTGCTTTTAACTTGTTTTGTATGTACATGCACACGAGTGTAATTTTGTTCAGTTTTTTGAGCTGTGTTGTTATTCGGTTATGATAATGTAAAAAATCTTTTCAATAAGATTACTTTTTAAAAAAATAAAACGCTAACATTGAAAGAATAGAGTCCCAAAGAACTCTCATTGGAGCGACCACTCATGCTGGTTTACCCTGAGGGTCACCACATCTCGGGTGATGGGGTGAGGTTGAGGTTGAGAGAGCGTCCTCTTCATGGTAACCCCTGTCAGTGTGAGGAACTGAACCTGCGCTGTTGGCTTCCCTCTACATCACAAACCTGCCATCCAACTAAGTGAGAGACAATGCAACTGTCACAGACAGAAACAGTCACAGGGAAAGGGCAAGAGGAACTTTCATAACAATGAAAATGGTACAATTCAGATAACGGTCAACAAAACGGCTGAGGGTAAAAACATTCTCTGCTCGAAATTATATTTTATAACAAGACGTGTTAAGAACCTGTCTTTGATTTAATATCATTAAGGTGAGTCAAGTGAAGTAACCAGAATTACTAAGTGTGAATGGCCATCTATAACCATAAAGTAATGTAGATTTTTTGTTTGGTCTGTGTAAAGCATGCTGACTATCGTATGAAAATATAAAGCAGATGGAATATATTGTTAGGAGAGTGCATTCCATGCGAAATGCCCTTAAACAGGCACTTAAAGAAAACTTGGGTAAAAGTACTGGAGTGCCGTCTGGTCAATCATGATGGGTCGGAGAATTGGGCTGGTATTGAATGAGAGGGACACCATGGGGTGGGATGTGTAGCTAATGAGGTGAATTCGATACAATAGCACCACAAAGCTAGCTCAGCTTTGTACAGACAATCCCTTTGTCACACTTAACGAAAATGAAACTGAGACAAATTACTGATTTATACAGCTCAATGTGTCGAAGACTCTGCAGTCCTCCCTCCCAGTTACAAAGCTGCAGGACAAATGCTCATTCATAACTCTCCATTGCCTGAACTCATACTAATATACCGTTCACTCATAATTCTTCATAATACTGACCCGTATTGCATGATACTATCAAAATGTCTTCATTTCAGCATTCTGGAAACAGTGAACATATCTTTCCATGACATTTTTTCTCAGTCTCCCCTCTCTGTCTCTATCCCAAAACACAAGTATTTACTGTCATATAGTTCTACAGACGGAAACAGGCCCTTCTGCCCAGCTGTTCCATGCCGAACAAAATGTCCATCCACACTCATCCAATTTCTCTGCCCTTGCTTTGTATCCTTTAATATTTTCCTATCTGTGTACTTGTTCAAATGCCTTTTCAATGTTGTTATTGTACGCACCTCAACCATTTCCACTGTCAGCTCAGTCCATATGTGTACCATGCTCTCTGTAAAAAAGTTGCCCCTACGGGTTAATTTTTATTTTATTCCTCTCGAAGCATTGACGAATTTCCTCTAGTCCTCGATTCTCCAACCTTGCGGGAAAAAAAAGAAGTATTCACCCTATACACTTCTTGTTGTGGTTCTGTTCGCCGAGCTGGGAATTGGTGTTGCAGACGTTTTGTCCACTGCCTAGGTGACATCCTCTGTACTTGGGGGTCTCCTGTGAAGCGCTTCTGTGATGTTTCCTCTGGCATTTATAATGGTTTGTATCAGCCGCTTCCAGTTGTCAGTTCCAGCTGTCGGCTGTAACGTCTGCATCACAAATCCCCAGCTTGGCGAACAGAACCACAACAATGAACACTTGAGCTACAAATCTTCTCACAAACTATCTACACTTATATAAGAACCCCCTTCAGTTTCCTAGGCTGTAAAGAAATAAGTCCTAACCTGTCCAACTTCTCCATATAACTTAAACCCTTTAGCCCAGGAAACATCTCTGAAATTCCTTCTACACTCTTTCTAATTCAATAATATCTTTTCTAGAGCAAGGAGAACAAAACTGAACCCAATACTCCAACTGCAGCCTTACCAACATCCTGTGTAATTGCAACATAACGTCCCAACTTCTACACTCAACGCCCTGATCAAGACCTGTGTGCCAACAGCCTCCTTCACTGTCCTGTGTATCTGTGACACAAATTTCAGACGACCGTGCACCTGATCTCTAATGTCCTTTGTTCCACTTACACTCCTTAAGGCCTTCTCATTCATCATTAAAATCCGACCTAATGTTGCGTTGCGCACTCTCGGCCAAACAGTTGATAAAGATAACAAACAGCAATGGGCCCAGCACTGACCCCTGAGGCACTCCACTAGTCACAGGCCTCCAGTCCGACAAGCATACCTCCACCAGAGCCATTTGCTTCCTAACGTCAAGTCAACTGTGTCGCCAATTTGTCAGATTACCTTGGAGTCCATGCGATCTAACTTTCTTGAGCGGCCTACCATCTGGAACCTTACCAAAGGCTTGACTGAAATCCATATAGATTATGTCCACAACCCTGCCCTCGTCAACCTTCCTAGTCGCTTCCTCAAAAATCTCTAATAAAATGTGTAAGGCATGATCTGCCATGCACAAAGCTATGCTGACTGCTCCAAGTCAAACTCTGTCTTTCCAAATGCATGCACATCTTATATCTCCGTACCTTCTCAAGCGGTTTACCGAAAACAGATGTGAAGCTTACTGGTCTATATTTCCCAGGCTTTTCTTTGCAACCCTTCTTGAATAAGGGCACTACATTTGCTACTGTCCCGACTTCCGGGACCTTGGCCCCTGAACTGTATTCTCCCGCCTCTTGCAGTGCTCTTGGATATATCTGGTCAGGACCACGAGATTTATCTGACTTTATGCATTCTAATATGTCCAACAGCATCTCTACTGTGATATGAACGGAACCAGGATATGACAACTAACCACCCAAAAGATTACAGATCCTCATGTCTTTCTTCATGGCAAACACAGAGGGGAAATTGAGAACCTCGCCCGTCTGTTGTGGTTTTACACGTGAATGCGTCCTATTTTCGCTGTAGTCGTTCTTTTTCTTTACTATACAGAAAGCACATCTTTGGATTCACCCTAATCTTCTCAGCCAAGGCTATGTGTTCACCCTTTTCGCCCTCCTGATTTCCTTCTTCAGTAAACTCCTGTATCCCTGTGTCTCTCCAGAGATTCCATTGATTCCAGCTACCTGAAACCGAGCCCTCCTTTTTGCTGGCTAGAGCCTGATTATCTCTTGTCATCCAGGGTTCTCTCTTCCTGCCTCACTTTCCCTTCACCCTCACAGAAACATAGACTTTGAATTCGAGCTATCTCACTTTTAAAGGCCTTCCACATACCAGAGGTCCTTTTGCCTGGAAACAAGCTACTCCAATCAACGTTTGCAAGTCCCTGTCTATTTCCAACAAAATTCGCCTCGTCCCAATTTAGAACTTGAATCTGTGGACCAATTCTGTCCCTCCCATAACTATTTTAAAATTAATACAATTCTAGTCACCGGTCCCAAAATGCTCCCCACTTTACCTCCGTCACCTATCCTGCCCTATGTCCCAGCAGTAGGTCGAGTCTATCCCTTCCCGAGTAGGACCCTCTATATGCTACTTGTGGAAACTTTCCTGAACACACTTAACTGATTCCTTTCCATCTAAGTCCAAAATCCTCTGGAAGTCCCAGTCTATGTTAGTATAATTAAAATCACCTATTATGACAATCCTATTGCTCCTGCAAGCCTCCCCAGCCTCCCTGCATATTTGTTTCTCTAATTCCCATTGATTATTTGGAGGCTTATAGTGCAACCACTATAACATCACCAACTCCCTCTTACTTCTTTGCACCATCCACAAAACCCTCACTCAACATTATCTCAGTTATTTCATCTTTAAATACTGGAGTGGTATGCGCCTGAGTAGGAACTATTGGTATTGAAACTGTTTCAATTTATATCTCTCCCTTTCAGTGATTTTCACACCCACAGCAGTCAGCACCCACACCCACACCCACACCCACTGCCAGCATTGGCTGCAAGTTTTCCCGTACTGGGCAGTGATATAACACAGTGTTACCGAACAATGCAAAAGCCTGGGCTTATATATGAATGAATCAGTGCGGTCTGCACAGCTCCTCAAGTTGGACATTTAGCCCATGATTATAGATCAGGCATTGGTGTGGGCTGCACAGAGTTCCACTCTGGACATTGCTGGGTTGCATTCAGCAGTACGCTAGCTGGATTTACACAGTGCTCCATACTGAACGTACAATGGATGGGCTGGTTATGTGAGTTGGATTGCGAATGTGAGAGAACTAAACATCTGGCAATGCCTTTATTTTGTGTTTTCATTCTTGTGATTGGTCCCTTCAAATCCTGACTCATCTGATTAGACCCGACCCTCTGGATGAGTCATGGTGACTGTTGTTACAGCATCTGGGTCTGCAACATGACCAACAAATGCAGCGGCAGAGAGGGGGGTCTCCGTAAAATGGCATGAGGGAATCACTATCAGATCAGCCGTGCTCTTAGTGAATGGTGGGGCAGGATTGTGTGGACCCATGAATGCAACTTATTCTTCTATTTCTGTTTGCAACAGGCAAACTCCCCTCCTCTCCCAGTGCCCAAAGCTGGTGGGGAGTGAATCACCTCCTGCTGTCCCTGCGTAACAGGATCCTGGGTCCTCACAAGCCTCCAGATTTCCCAGTGCCAGTCTCGAGCTGTTGAGTGACTGCCTCCTGTTCCTGTGTCCCAGTCTCGAGCAGTTGAGTGCCTGCCTCCTGTTCCTGTATCCCAGTCTCAAGCAGTTGAATGACTGCCTCCTGTTCCTGCGTCCCAATCTCGAGCTGTTGAGTGCCTGCCTCCTGTTCCTGCGTCCCAGTCTCGAGCAGTTGAATGACACCCTCCTATTCGTGTGTCCCAGTCTCGAGCAGTTGGATGACTGCCTCCTGTTCCTGTTTCCCAGTCTCGAGCAGTTGGATGACTGCCTCCTGTTCCTGTTTCCCAGTCTCGAGCAGTTGAGTGACTCCCTCCTGTTCCTGTGTCCCAGACTCGAACAGTTGATTGACTGCCTCCTGTACCTGAGTCCCAGTCTCCCGCAGTTGAGTGACTGCCTCCTGTTCCTGTGTCTCATCTCGAGCAGTTGAGTGACTCCCTCCTACTCCTGTTTCCCAGTCTCGAGCTGTTGAGTGACTGCCTCCTGTTCATGTGTCCCTGTCTTGAGCAACTGAGTGATGCCTCCTGATCCCAAGTTTGTGAAAATTGATGTCCTCCACCTGTTCCAGAGTAACAGGCTCCAATACCTCTTGCTCAACTGCTGCTCCTGTGGAATGGAGATGAGAGCCTGAATGGCCTCTTCACGTTCTTTACAGCTTCTCTTGACTAAAAGTCTTTCTCCTCTTTCTGTAAAATACCATCAAATTCTGAATGATGTAGTTTTCTATTTGACTCTCAGTAATTGAGCAAACAAGTTGACTGACAGAATTCAGAACCTGGATAGCCTCTTCCTGTTCCTGTGTTATGCACTCAAGAGTCAACAGAGTGATGTACAGGACGGAAATTAATCTCGTCCCCCTTGCCAGCACTTGGCCCATATCCCTCTAAACCCTTCCCATGCACGTACCCATTCAAATGCCTTTTAAATGGTGTAACTGTGCCTGCCTGCACCACCTCCTTTGGGTGCTCAATCCATATACACAGCAGTCTCTCTTTGAAAGTGTTGTGCCTCATTTCCCTTTATAAATCTTTCCCGTCTCACCTTAAACTTTGTCCTGTAATTTTGGACTCGCCTATCCTGGGGTGACTGTTTACTTTATCTATGCCCCTTGTGATTTTACAAACCTCTTTAAGGTCACCCCTCAGCCTCAACACTTGAAAATACTCCCAGCCTATTCAAACTCTCCCTGTAACTCTAACCCTCCAACCTCTGCAATATTCTTTTAAATCTCTTCTGTAACCTTTCAAGTTTGACAACATCTTTCCGACAACAGGGAGACCAGAATTAAAGGCAATATTACAAAATGGCCTTTTGTAAGTGGCCAAACCAATGACCTGGACAGGGGCAATATGTCATGCAAACGCATAGACTCAAAGCACGCACCAATAAAGGGAAGATCACTGAGTGTTTTCTTCACTACGCCATCTACCTGTGAGGGCACTTTCAAGGAACGAAGAACCTGCACCACCAGGTGACACAGTAGCTCAGTGGCTTACATTGCTGCTTCAGAGCGCAGCGATCTGGGTTGAATTCTATCCTTGAATGACTGCCTGTGTGGTGTTTGCACATTCTCCCTGTGTCTGCGTGCGTTTCTTCTGGGTGCTACGTTTTCCTGCCACAGTACGAAGATATACCGGCAAGTGAAGATTGGCCATGCTAAATTGCCACAAGTACCCAGGGATGTGTGGGCGAGGTGGATTAGCCATGGGAAATGCAGGCTCAGAGGGACAGGGTAGGGGTTTCTCCAGTAGGATACTGTTTAGAGGGTGGGTGTGGCCTTGATGGGCAGAATAGCCTGTTTCGTCACTGGAGGGATTCTATAATTTCATTGGAGTTCCCTTTGAGTGGCAACTTTCGACAGAACTCTACCTACATATCTTGCCCTGATCTGTCTTGCCAAAATGCAAAAGCTCACATTTATCTAAATTTAACTCCATCCACCACGCCTTGGCTCACCTAATCAACTTTCTCTCTGTTCGGAGATATCATTTTTCACTGTCGACTACACCACCAAATTTGGGATTATCTACAAGGTTACTGACCATACTTCATATACTCAAATACAAATGATTTGTATAAGTGACAAGAGGCAGTGAACTCACTGTTGACCTTTGTGACACACCACTGGTCACAGGTCTCCAAGTTCAATGAACAAATATCCAGTGTCACGCCCTGTCTCCAATATTCAAAAAAATGTTGGATCTAAATGGCGAGCTCTCCCTGGATCCCAGGCAGTCTGACCTTGCTAACCAGTCTACCATGTAGAACATTTTGGTTTTCTTACTGAATTCCGTAAAGACAACCTCCACTGTCCTGCCTTCATCAATCATCTTCATCACTTCCTCAAAAAATTCCACCGAGTCATTGAGACATGATCTCCAATGTACAAAGCCCTCTTCAGTCCTTGTCTTTCCAAATGCATATACATCCTTTCCCTCAAAACCCCTCCAACAATTTAGTCACCATTAGCGTCAGGCTCATCGATCTATAGTTACCTGTTTTTTTTCCTTCCTTTCTTAAATGATGACACTACGTTAGCAGCCCTCCAGTACCATGGCACTTCACCTGTGGAAATCAATGTTACAAATACATCAGCAAAATGCAGAGCAATCTCTTTCGTAGCTTCCCACAAACGTCTGGGATATAACTGATCAGGTCCCAGGGATTTGTTCACCTTTATGCGTTTTAAAATGTCCAACACCTCCTTGTAATATAGACACTTTTCAAGATATTATTATACATTCTTCATTCTCTCGCGCTTGTAACTCCCTCCACATTAAATACTGAGGAGAAATACTCGTTTCATATCCCTCCCATCTCTTGTAGTTCCACATATAGGTAGCCTTACTGAGCTTTAAGGTGCCCTATTCTCTCCCTAGTTAATCTTTTGCCATTAAAAGATTTGTAGAATTTCTTCAATACCTCGTTAACCCTATTTCTGAAGCCCCAATTTGTGTTCACATTTTTCTGGCCCGATTTCCCCATTGAGTATATACTTGCTGCCCTTATACTCCTCTGGGGATCCACTTGATCTCAGCTCTGTTTACCTGACATATTCCTCCTTCCTTACCTTGACCAGAGCATCAATATATCTAGCCATCCAGCACTCCCTGCACCCACCAGCCTTGCCCCTCTCACTAACAGGAACACATTGGCTCTGGACTCTCTAAAACCAAGTATTGATGGCCTTGCATTTTCCAACCATCCCTTTACCTGTGAATAGGATATTCCAATCAGCCTTTCACAGGGCTCACCTAACACTTTCAAAATTGGTCTTGTTCAAAGTTAGAACTTTATTGTTTACATCAGGTCTTTCCTATTCCATAACTAATTTAAACATAATATTTATGCGTAACAGACTTGAAATGTTAAATAAACACTTCCTGCTCCTCTGTAACAGGCTCGAGAGGCTGCATGGGATCCTCCTGTCCCTTTATAACAGCCACAAGACATTAAATGACACATCAACCCCTGGATTATAAGCAGCCAATAAACTGTACCTGATGGAGGTCCATCCCTTCTCAGTTACAGAAACAATGAACTCCAGGTGCCCTCTCAGTGACACCTCATACAGCTGCAGCAACAAATCCTTTTATTTTGAATGATTTTGTTGGCAAAATGCGCTAATATTCCAGAGTTCCACCTTTTCAATTAGCAACAGGCTAATATGGACTGAATGGCCTTCTCCTATCCTTCTGTAAGAGACCCATAGGGACAGAATTGCTTCGGCCTGTTCCTGAGCAGCAGTCTCAGTGCTCTGTGTCAAGATTATAAAAGGATTTGAAAACAGGGCACTTAAAACCCAGCGTAGCCTCACACTGGTCAATAAGTATCACACTGTAGGTTAAGGCATCTAGAAACTTGCCCATCCGATGTTTTTTTTATGTAGCTGATCGGTTATTTTATAACTGCTTCCTTTCCTAAACAGAGTGGAACACATATACACCCCTGCAGTGTTCTGTTAATAATATTGTATGCAAGGAAAAGTAAATTAAAAATTAAAGATTTATGGTCCATCCCTCAGCAACCGTCATCCAATCCATCCAAAACCGGGAAATGTTCCCTTTTATAGTAATATGAAAAGTGATGTATGAAACTGGTTAACTGATTCTATTTTTTCAGTGACTGTGATTAATGCCAATCTCCATAGATTCTAATTGTCCCAGTGAAGGATTTACATCTTTTAATGATAAATGGGCGCCATTCAATGCGTTATCCCATAATATGAGCGGGACCATCACCGACAGTACTGACAGGGATCAGCAGATCCAGAGAGAGGGGGAGGAGAGATCAGAATCTGAGAACATTAGACTGGAATGTTCCAACAATGGATCAGAATCTGATAACATTCGAATGGAATATTTCAACATTAGACAGGAGTTTATCCGATTATATTTGGTATCTTTCTGCATTTGATTGGTTGTCATTATCATGGCGGATCTATTATGCTCTTCTCTTTATGCAATATTTTTATTATCCTTTCCTGGCTATCGTTGGTGTTCCTGGTAAGTGTCACTATCCTTTTTTTTTCTATAAACTGGTTATGACTGTATTACTGTTCTTTCATATTTTCTACACTTCTGTCCACTATTATTGTTCCTGTTGAAACTCTGAATCCAGATATTTACTCTACAGACCACTACTAACTACATAAATGAAGGTGTTCAATTACTGCCTCTGGCACTGTTACTCATGGGTCTCGATGTTGACCTACTCAGTTTCAGCGGAGAACCGCAATGTATTGTATCTTTGCCTTTGTTATTTAAATGTTAAGAGCATGGAGGTCACTGTCTACTGTTCTGGTTACAAACTCCACTTCCTTCCAGTGTTTCCATCCCATGCCTGGCCAATATCTGCAGCTGAAGCAGATGAGTCACAACTGTGGAAGATCCCTTTGATCATGAGCTGATTCCTGACACCATGCCCTGACCATTTCTAGCTTGAAATACTTACCACTCCGCGATGTATCTCACTGGCTTATTCCATCTCCTGTTTGAACCTTGAGTTATAAAATACAGTCTTAATGAAGTTAATAATCTGCTGCTGACGCTCTCGGCTTCAACCCTGTTGAAGCAAATCTGATTCGAACACACACCAACCTCCCATCCATCTGTCATTCATGTTCACACGGATGTATATTGCTATTTTTATGGCAATGCCTTTATTTTAACATTCTCAAACACTTTACCTCATCTGTACACTCTGATGAACACACACACACGAAGCGAGTGCAAACCTTCCAATTGGAGACAGTAATCTGATGCGAGTATAGTTAGCATATTATAGTAAAGTTTGCAATGCTCTCCATGCTGGACAGATAGTGCAGTTTACTGAGCAACACACTAGCATGGTCTGTACAGCTCTCCATGCTGGGCTGTCATCTTGTCCCAGTTTATGTTGTTTGTGGTGTTCTGTGAAGCAGATTCAGAATTTGATGTAACAAACCATTTCAGATGATCTGACAATGCCTTTATTCAATGTTCTCATTCTTGTAATTTTACTCTCGAAGATCTTACTTCTCCAGTTAGTCCCACTGCTCTGTCTTTTCCCCATTTTTCCACAACCTCCTTCCAGTTAATTAACTGTCTGTTTCTGTCTGTAATGTGAATCTCTCTGTCCCTCTGTATCTTTCCCTGGCCTTGGGTTTTGGCTATATTTTGTATCGATAGCTGGCATTGTGTAGCTCAGAAACAGTGAAATGGTGTGTGTCCGGCTGTTTTTCACTTCCTGGTATGTCCCATGTGATGGCCCATGGACAGGCGTGTTTCAGAAGTTATGCGACACATCCTTGTAACTTGGAGGGTATCTGTGTTTGCCAACTCAGGTGACCTTGGGATCAGTAACACGGGGAAGCTCATTGAGTAAAGGACCAGGCATCTAAATTGTCTGACAATGCTGTCACTTTTTTTAAAAAATGGTTATTTTATTTTTTTTTAACAAGAGATCTTAAAGTCCAAACTGCCTACTGTAAACATCTCAAGTAAATAACTTTTGGGGTTTTTGGGTTTTTAATAAATAGTAGTAACAATGGCCAGCTCGCATAGACCAGGCTTTCTAGTTTTTTTTTCCTTATAGCTGTAAGTCACCAGGTGCTTGTGTCCCAGAAGGGTTGGAAGTTTTAGTAAATTATCCCGAGCTGCTATTCTCTCTGAAGCTTCACTTGATGCTGTTTCCTCCTGGATTGGAGAACTGCATGTCTGAATGCTCCTTGTTACCATGGGGTGTGGTTAGGTGATATTAGTATATTGGAACAGTTCATTTGTAGACGGTTTTGTATCCATTGTTCGGTTAAGGCTTCCAATAGTTAAGTTATTCTCAAATCCTCTTCATTCTGTATGGATTTTCATTACATTAAATATATTGTGTTTTAAGTAATGGTGAGTGGTTTGGCTAGTAGCATCATATCTGGAACTCCCACTTCGCATCTGCCTTTAAAATAAGAAAATGTTGGCATCCAAGCAACTTCCTTGAAATAGTTTGAGGCAGTCTGGTTGGTCTATAGCAAACTGGGGTTTCTTGTCTGGTTCTAAATTGATAATACCAAATTGGGTTTACAATTACAATCCCCACAATGTGCAAACAGGCCATTTGACCCAACAAGTTCACCCTACCCTCCGAGGAGTGACCTACCCAGAAACATTCCTTTACCCTATTAGTACACATTTTCCCCAACTAAGGCATCTAAACCCCACATCCCTGAAAACCACAAACAATTTAGCATGGCCAATTCACCTGATATGCACATCTTTAGATTGTGGGAGGAAACCAGAGCATCCAGAATACTCTCATGCAGACACTGGAGAGTATGCAACAGAGACTATTGGGTTCAAAAGTCACATATAGTAGTTGTTGCGGATGTTGAATTCGGTTGGTTTAAAACGTGTTTTGTGTATAAAGATTCTTTCAGTCACTGAGAGTTCTCTGGGTGTGGACGAAGTGAAGTTGGGGGGTTTATAAAAGGGAATGAAGGTAAAGCTGTAGGAATTGACAGACAAGCTGGAGTTGGGGTTGTGTTTGTCTGTGAGAAAATGAGAGATAATTACAGCTATAGCTCGGCAATTACATTTGGTGGAACCGCCATCAAACTCTTTCGAAATGGCTCGAATTCAATTTGAAATGAGGTGCCTTGAACATGAGAAGGAATTGAAACCAGTTAAATTAAAATGAGAAGTAGAAATAAAAGAAAAGGAAATGAAGAAGAAAGAGAGAAAGAGAGAGAAGAAAACCAGAGATTTTCAACTTCAAAAGTTAGTAATTAGGAAAGTTGGCATAGAAGGTGGAGATGAAGGCAGACGGTAGGTTGGATGAGGAGGATAGTGAGGATGAGCAATCCTTTAGTAGCCAAAAGCCTGATGGGGTTCTGTTTAAATATGCCCAGGCATTGTCTAAATTTGATGAGAAGGATGGGGAAGACTTTTTAATTTCATTTGAGAAAGTGGCTAAACAAATGCAGTGATCAGTGACCATGTGGATTTAGTTGATCCAATCAGCGCTGGTAGGTATTGACATCCTGATCAGTGGAGGTATCTGGCCAGTATCGGGTGGTGAAGAAAGCCATCTGAAGGGCATATGAACTTGGGCCAGAAGCTACAGACAGCGTTTCTGTAATCTAAAAAAAACCTCCCTCGTTAGGCGTGGATTGAGTTTGAAAGAAACAAACAAAGTAATTTTGAAAGGTGGGTATTGGTATTAAAAACAGAGCAAAGGCTATGGCACTCTTAGAGAGATTCTTATTTTGGCGAAGTTCAACAATTCACTTCCTGCAGTCGTGAGAATCGTGTGGAAGAGCAGAGAGTACAATGGCAAGATTAGAAACTGAAATGGCTGATGATGATGATTGGTTCAGAAAGCAAAGTTTGGTTTCTATGAGAGATGGAGGAGAATGTGTGATATCTTCTTAAAACATATCCCTGTGAAAGTAAGGTTACCGGCATAGGCCAGGAGTAGCAGGTAAAGAGGTTATAGCATTAAGAGGTACAGAAGTATGTAATTCTTTTATGCTGAGACATGAGGAGTAAGGTCATTCAGAGGGACTAGTGGAGAGATGAGGAGTGCTCCATTATGTAACGTGTGGTTGGAGTGCCCAGGGCAAACATCAACAGATTTATTCCACAATGGGGAAGGAGGCCTTGAGCTTGATGTTGGCGATCCAACATTTCAGCATCTAAATTGCGAATAACATACATGAGACAAATCTTGGTCACTGATCGTGACCCCTTAAAACTTTGGGGGCATTCAGGTGAAAAAATACCAGTCTGTTTCGAGTGAGTTTTTTATTGCTGCCATTCAATTTGAAATTATACAGGTGACCGGGCGAGAAAACTACGTTTGGCACAGTCTGGAGACGTGGATGAAGAAATGCAAAGGCATTCTGTGGCAGGAGTAAAATGATTGAAATCGAATCTCGTTGTGAACATTTATATGCTGACATTTTATATATATAATATATCATATATATATTTTTATTTATATATATATAAATGCATTGCAGTCATAGAATCACAGAGTCATAGACATGAACAGCAGCAGACACTTCTGTCCATGCCCCCAGATATCCCAACTCAATCTTGTCCCACCTGCCAGCACCCAGCCCATATCCCTCCAAACCCTTCCTATTCATATACCCATCCAAATGCCTCTTAAATTGTATCAGCCTCCACCAATCCTCTGGCAGCTCACTCCATTCCATACACGTACCACCCTCTGCATGAAAAGGTTGCCCCTTAGGTCTCTTTGATATCTTCCCCTCTCACCCTACACCTAGGCCCTCTAGTTCTGGACTCCCCGACCCCAGGGAAAGACTTTGCCTATTGATCCTATCCATGCCCCTCATAATTTAGTGAACATTTATAAGGTCACCCCTCAGCCTCCGACTATCCAGGGAAATTAGCTCCAGCCTGTTCAGCCTCTCCCTATAGCTCAATCCTCTAGTCCTGGCAACATTCTTGTAAATCTTTTCTAAACCTTTTCAGGTTTCACAACATCTTTCCGATAGGAAGGAGACCAGAATTGCATGCAATATTCCAACAGTGGCCTAACCAATGTCCTGTCCAGCCGCAATATGACATCCCAACTCCTGTACTCAATACTATGACCAATAAGGGAAAGCATACCAAACACCTTTTTCACTATCCTTTCTACCTGCTACTAGTAGAGAAGATTAGGAGGTCTGAAATGAATCCATCTTTGTTATTGACAGATCATTTTATTAAAATGGAGTTGTGAGGATACTATCACTACAAAAAGGTTATTTTCACTCTTGTTTTTTTTAAGAGAGGTTTTAAAGGCAGAGGTGCAGAACTGCTGTCTGGAAACAGTTTAAGTAAATAACTGAGGGAGGCCTTTAGGTTTTATTAAAACGGTGGTAACAATGGAAGGGCAGTGGCCAGCTCTCCCAGACTAGGGTTTCTCGTTTTGATTTTGGCTGCAGCATTCAGAAAGCTGTTGGAGATCCAGCTGCTTTTCTCTCTGAGATGGGTGTTGATGTTGATTTTTCCTAGATAAAAAACTGCATGTAAGAATCTGTATTTGAATTGATCTTTGTGCCAAGCAGTGTATACCAAGAAGGTACGGTATGTATTGTTTGTGTAAGTGTACAACATATAAGCTCTCCCAAAATTTTCTTTGATTGTATTTTAACTAAAGCATTTGAATAGATTATATTTGGCTTAATGTCGAGTGTTTGACCAGTCACAACATATCTGGAAAACGCACTTCACATCTCTCTTTCAAATAAGGAATGGTTTGGGTCTAAGCGGCCTTCTTAAATATATTTTTCGGGGATTGGTCTGGTCCACTCAATATATTGTAGCCGAGGGGTTTCTGACTGACTCTGTTGCTGAGGTGCTGGGGATGGTTTGCTGGAGGTTGTGCTGTGAGCTGCCTCAGACACTCAGGGGAGACGGAGGATTTGGTGACCCAACTTTGGATGGAGCATGGGGACTATGGTAACAGCATCTGGGTGTGTAACATGAACACCAAATGGAGCAGAGCTGCAGGAGGGGAAGCTCTGAAACCACGGAGTGAGTGTGTGTAGGGAAAGGGATCTGCTGTATCCATTCCAGGTTTTCCAGGAACAGCTTCCAAGCTACACTTAACCAGGAACAGATAGTGAGGGGTCTGGACTGAACACGGATCTGGTCACAGCGCGGTGTCACCTTCTTCAACATGACCTGCAGCTTCACGCCAGGGGAAGACGGTGCTGCCGGTGGCTATTAGGGTCACAGTTTCATTCAGCTTCTGTGATCCGAAACTTTCCAGGCCGGAGTCGGTAAACAGCTCCGATCTTCTCCCAGTATCTCAACATCAATGTCACCATTCGGTGATGGAGGATGTATACGGTGGATGAGATCAATACATTGCTTCTCCCTCAGCGGGAAGCTGCCAGGTGTATCCTTATTTTCCCAGTATAGTGAGATTCCGAAGGTGTACATGGTATCTGTAGAGTAGCCATTACATGGGGAGAGGTAGAGGAACTGAAGGAGCTCTCAATCTATTAATGTTACAGGTTGTCCATGCACAATACATTATGTTGGTGAATACCCTGTCCTGAAAGCAGCCATAGTTCCTTCATTCAGAAGCAGGCAGCCATTCCAATCGTCTCGGGTCTCCATATAGAAAGGAATAATTGTATCTTGGATAAAGACCATCCCCTTACTACATTTCAAAACACCATCCCTACCACCAAAAAACCACATCAAAGTTTCATGTGTACAGAGAGCAATGGGTCACTCGGATTGTCAATGAGCAGACCATCAGGGGGGAGAAAAAACCTTCATGTCAGAACGGGTCTGAGTGAACCCAGTACAAGTATCACGAAGTCCTGTAATTTCTCATTTCAGTAAGAATACTGCTTTCCATTATTCAGTAAATGAAATTACAGGTTATATTATGTTGTATTGCACCTGCCAGATTATTATCCATTGTTTTTAACTTTCTGTATCTTTGCAGACACTCCACCCTCTATTGATAATTTAATCTCTTGCTTATCCAAGCGGAATCACCAAAACTCAGTATTATCTGTATTCCAACCTCCTGATCATTGATGTAGATTGTAATTAGTGAGGCCCGCACTGGTCACTGTGTGCTCCACTGGTGACGTTCTGAAAACTGATTAAGACTGATTATCTAGAGAGCCTGCTTCCTGTTTGATAGACGTCCTCCCTCATACTGTGTAACACGGTCGAAAGCTGATTATGGACGAGGAGCATCAGTCAGGCATCGAACCCTCAAACCTGCTCCGCCATTGAATACAATCATGGCTGATGTTATTCGCGGCCTCGGTTCCACTTTCCTGATAAACTCTCCATCCTAAGACACCTTATTTGCAGGAATCATTTGAGGGAACTATCTCTGAGCTCCTTCAATATAAATACTTTCTTCATTGAGTAGAAAAATTCTTTACACACTACTCCAATGTGATCTCATAAGATCCTGTACAGAGGCAGCAAAAACATTACCAGGCTGCTGAAGGTTCCCGCTGAAAATGTGTTGCTGGTTAAAGCACAGCAGGTTAGGCAGAATCCAAGAAATAGAAAATTCTACGTTTCGGGCTTAAGCCCTTCATCAAGAAGGCTTATGCCCGAAACGTCGAATTTCCTATTCCTTGGATGCTGCTAACCTGCTGTGCTTTAACCAGCAATGCATTTTCAGCTGTGATTCCAGCATCTGCAGACCTCATTTTTTTACCCTTTGCTGAAAGGTTCATCCAGTTAGAGCAGTCTCAGCTCTCTAGGGTAATACACAGCATTGTTTAAAATCATTGTCCTTCTCTAACTCCACATGCAACGGGAGATCTAAAGAAGAAAATCACAATAATGCTTGAGAAGAGCATGTATAACGTGGCGAGATGACCTCTAACATAATTTTATTTAGAATCTGACCATAGGGAGGTGCCAGAGTGTGGAGAGAACGATTAATACGGTCCCACTTCACAGTAATCGTGATTTGGAAATGCTGGTGTTGGACTGGGGTGTCCAAAGTTAAAAATCACACAACACCAGGTATAGTCAACAGGTTTAATTGGAAGCACACTAGCTTTCGGAGCGCCACTCCTTCATCAGGTGATTGTGGAGGACATAAAAATTGTTAGGAACAGAATTTATAGCAAAAAAATTACAGTATGATGTAACGAAGCTGCACATTAAAAATTACTTGATTGTCTGTTGAGTCTTTCATCTGTTCGAATACCATGATAGTTTAGCTTTTCCGTGTGTAAATCAAAAAATCATTTTTTAAAAGTTGCATTCTCAGGTTAACTGCAACAATTGGGTTAGTTTACACAAATGTCGAGGTGTTAGCACGCTGTGTTCTTGTCTATGCCATGCTTTTAGATCGATTCTAAACTTAATAGTCAAATAACCAGAATTTTACTGTATTCTGCAGTTTTGAGCAAAGTACAATGTAACTCTGCAAGTACAAATTCACCCCCACAAAATATTTGTGTGCATGTGGGTCTTTGTCTGTCGTGTGTGGTGTTTTTTGTCTTGGTTGGGGGTTGTGAGTGTGAGAGGGAGGTATATGTGTGTGTAGTGATGTAGGGTGTTTTAAGTCTGTGAGGGGGTGCATGTGTGAGCGTGGGAGTGTGTGTGTGTATGGGTGGGGGTTTGCAAGTGTCTGTGAGAGACAGGGTATATGTGCCTGCTGAGTGTAGAGTGGTCTAAGTCTCTGAG